>NC_140234.1:17768132-17813132 GCF_949987555.1 Borostomias antarcticus
CGTTCTGCTCCCTCGTCTCCTCTTGTTATCAAATAAAATCAAACTTTATTTGTATGCCGCAGTTCATACACAGAGGCAACACAATACACTTTTAATGTGCTGTTAATCAAGAACCAGTGATCCAATGGGTTGATAGCTGCTAACATACTTTCATTCTATAGCCATGCAATCACAGCAATCTCACTCACTCTCATTCATATTGAATGAAGTCACGCTGTGATTGTTCTGCAGTTCGCTCTTGTTCAGGCATCTGAAGAGTAGCAGGTCGGGTCTCTCAGACAGCATTTAAATCAGTCCTAATTGAAGAATTTCAAATTCTCTGGTTTCTCGTCGACACATTCACACATTTTGTGGTATGTTCAGAAGAGACCATTCATTCCGTTCATCCATTCCTACACATTCATTCAGATATCTAGTGTTTATGTTTATGTTTATGTTTATAGCTTTGTGTGAATTCATGATGATGTAAATAGACAATTGACATCCAGTTTCAGACATCACAATATGGTGTGTCTTTCAAATGTGCAGAGAGCGGTATCTCTTTCTCTGTCTTTCTCTCTGTCTCTGTCTCTCTGTCTGTCTTTCACTTTCTTTCTCTTTCCTTCTGTCTTTCTCTGTCACTCTCTCTGTCTCTCTTTCTCTCTGTCTGTCTCTCTTTCTCTGTCTTTCTCTCTCTCTCTCTTTATGTCTTTCTCTCTGTCGTTCTCTATTTCTCTCTCTGCTGTTTCCTTCACCGAGTGTGGAGGTGGAAAATGGTGACCGGCACAAGAGTGGGAGGCATCTGCAGCTGACTCCTCTGAGCCTGGGTGACCTCAGACAGGTAAAAGGGAAGGCGTGTGTTAAAGTAGGGCCTTGCAGGGCGCCCCAGTAGCTCACCGGGTAAGGCGCGCCCCATATGAAGGCTAGTCCTTTGCGCGGCGGACCCGGGTTCGATGCTCGGGTCCTGTGCCGCATGTCCTCCCCTCTCTCTCTCCCACGTTTCCTGTCTCTCTCAACGGTCCTATCCCATTAAAGCTGAAAAGCCCTAAAAAATATATTAAAAAAAAATAAAATAAAAAAAAGTAGGGCCTTGCAGGGAGGATATCAGTGTACAGTTTAGCGGGTGCTGTACAAGCCTCCCAAACCCCAAAGTACAGGTGATTTGCAGTGTAGTACTGTATCTGGCGTGGGTCATCGGCCCAGCTTGACCCAGGGGTGGGGGAGGCAAGCCCATACTGTGGTGAGACTGAGACAATAGCGCATTTTTTTTCCGCCGCCAAGCAGAAGTGGGAGGATAAAAAGCAGAGAGCCAAGAGTAAAAAAGAAAGGGGGAGGAGGGGTCTGGATAGGGACATCTGGCGGCACAGAGTGGGATGGAGCTGGACACGAGGATGGCAGCGGCCTCCACGGGGAGCCATTAGGAGGGCCTTGGCAGGAAGAAGGGGTTGGGGGGGGTGGCTCTCCGGGACCTGGGTGTAGTACAAGAGGGAGAGACACTAGGGAGGAGAAAGGAAGACAGGGTTAGTAGCTGCACATGTCCACCAGATACAGGGTGGCCAGCAGGAGACGGGGGTGTCCACAGAGAGAAAGATGGTATGATAAAATTGTATGGTTTCTCTCTCTCTCTCTCTCTCTGTCTTTCTCTCCCTTTCTCTATCACAGTCTCTGTTTCTATTTCTCTCTCTGTGTCTCTCTATCTCTCTCCCTCTTCTCTGGGGTTTGTTTGATTCACCCAGTGATGTTTTATAAACATAGTAATTGATTCCATTATGCTGAGAGCACAGCAGGAATTCATTATCCTGATCAGCATGGATGTGGGAGCATATCACCTCTACGGGGGAGGGGATCTCGGAGGAACCCTAGGGGGCAGCTCCCTCCATCGATAGGCTAATACACCGCATCTGCCTCTTCCCTCAGCTCTGTATCTATCCTCCCAGGTGTGTGTGTGTGTGTTTGTTTGTGTGTGTGTGTGCGTGTGTGTGCGCGCCATCACCAGCCTGATCTCCACAATGTGATGCTCCAAAAATCAGGGGGGCTATTCCAGAAGGGTTTGCTAACTCTGAGATTAAATTAACTGTTAACTGTCTTAAGGTTAGCAAACTCAGTTTTCACTGAGTTCCAGGGGGGTCCAGCATGAGGATGGTGAATCGACACTCTCTCACTCTCAACCCTAATTGTATCTTCTTGAAATAGCAAACACTTCTGAACCACCTGTGATTTAGCCCACATACTGCACTTACTCAGTACCCAAGAGGTCAGACAGATTATTCCCAGTACAACACCTCCCCCTAGTGGCAGCTTGGAACTTGGTCTGAGAGAGGACCCTGGAACATACAGCATCAAAGCCTCTGTTCTTGGACCACCTAGATCCCTCAAGCACTGCTTGTGAGTAGCCAAAATACCACCCAGACAATCAGAGGCGGCAGTGTACAAATACTATGGTATTTTGTGTGTCCGTCCAATTGTTTCACACCCCTGTGAGTGTGTGTGTGTACGTGTGAATTTCCTGTCCCCCAACCCCACGCCTTATCCCAAAGTGGCGTTCAGTCAGTGTTTCCGTGGAAACGGTCCTGTGTGTTAGCAGGAAGGAAACGAGTGTTGATGTGTCACTCCCTGTCACCTTGGGGTGCCTCACTCTAAACCACACACACACAAAAATTCACAAACATTTGCTATTTGGACTGGCTCTGGTTCAAGTCATTTTGGCCCTGGAGAGTCTGGTCCACCATCTGAAGTGTCTTCAGAGATGTTCTGTCTGTGTCTCTAAGTTAGAGTAACATCTGAGATGAGGATGACGGGTCAATGCTCACGCAAAAATAAAGCAGCATGCTCAAGACAGATTCATACACAACACACACAGACAAAACCCCTCACACAAACACGTTTAAAAGTGTTTATTCATGTTTAATCTTGTACCTGAATAAAGCGCGTGTCCCTCTGGCTCACTGAGGGCATGGCCAGTCTCGTTGTCTTTCTGCTCGGCGGTGGCGTGTGATGTCAGCGCAGCTACAAACACCAACTCTGGTAGCCCCACCCCCATCTGTTCTAACCACTCTCTAGGCTAGGACTTCCACATCTCTCTCTCCCTCCCTCTCTTCCTTCTCTCTCTCCAATGTCTGGTCTCTGTCAGTCACAAATAGAACACCCTCCTCTCCCTCTCTTCAGTGCAATCCCACCGATCCATCCTCCTAGTCTCCATCACTCAATTTTTCGTTCTTTCTGGTTTTCTCCTGTTTTAATCCGTCCGCTCTGACTCCAGCTACATGCCTCTCACTCTTTCTCATCCCTCTATCCTACCATATCCTACTATCCTACCATATCCTACTATCATAACATATCCTACTATATCCTACTATCCTAACATATCCTACTATCCTAACATATCCTACTATCCTAACATATCCTACAATCCTAACATATCCTACTATCCTACCATATCCTACTATCCTAACATATCCTACTATCCTAACATATCCTACTATATCCTACTATATCCTACTATCCTAACATATCCTACTATCCTAACATATCCTACTATCCTAACATATCCTACTATCCTAACATATCCTACTATCCTAACATATCCTACTATCCTACCATATCCTACTATCCTAACATATCCTACTATCCTAACATATCCTACTATATCCTACTATATCCTACTATCCTAACATATCCTACTATCCTAACATATCCTACTATCCTAACATATCCTACTATCCTAACATATCCTACTATCCTACCATATCCTTCTATCCTAACATATCCTACTATCCTAACATATCCTACTGTACTATATCCTACCATATCCTACTATCCTAACATATCCTACTATCCTAACATATCCTAACATATCCTACTATCCTACCATATCCTACTGTACTATATCCTAACATATCCTACTATCCTAACATATCCTACTGTACTATATCCTAACATATCCTACTATCCTAACATATCCTACTGTACTATATCCTACCATATCCTACTATCCTAACATATCCTACTATCCTAACATATCCTAACATATCCTACTATCCTACCATATCCTACTATCCTAACATATCCTACTGTACTATATCCTACCATATCCTACTATCCTAACATATCCTACTATCCTAACATATCCTACTATCCCAACATATCCTACTATCCTAACATATCCTAACATATCCTACTATCCTACCATATCCTACTATCCTAACATATCCTAACATATCCTACTATCCTAACATATCCTACTATCCTAACATATCCTACTATCCTAACATATCCTACTATCCTAACATATCCTAACATATCCTACTATCCTAACATATCCTACTATCCTAACATATCCTACTATCCTAACATATCCTAACATATCCTACTATCCTAACATATCCTACTGTACTATATCCTACTATCCTAACATATCCTACTATCCTAACATATCCTACTATCCTAACATATCCTAACATATCCTACTATCCTAACATATCCTACTATCCTAACATATCCTACTATCCTAACATATCCTAACATATCCTACTATCCTACCATATCCTACTGTACTATATCCTAACATATCCTACTATCCTAACATATCCTACTGTACTATATCCTAACATATCCTACTATCCTAACATATCCTACTGTACTATATCCTACCATATCCTACTATCCTAACATATCCTACTATCCTAACATATCCTAACATATCCTACTATCCTACCATATCCTACTATCCTAACATATCCTACTGTACTATATCCTACCATATCCTACTATCCTAACATATCCTACTATCCTAACATATCCTACTATCCTAACATATCCTAACATATCCTACTATCCTACCATATCCTACTATCCTAACATATACTAACATATCCTACTATCCTAACATATCCTACTATCCTAACATATCCTACTATCCTAACATATCCTACTATCCTAACATATCCTAACATATCCTACTATCCTAACATGTCCTACTATCCTAACATATCCTACTATCCTAACATATCCTAACATATCCTACTATCCTAACATATCCTACTGTACTATATCCTACTATCCTAACATATCCTACTATCCTAACATATCCTACTATCCTAACATATCCTACTATCCTAACATATCCTAACATATCCTACTATCCTAACATATCCTACTATCCTAACATATCCTTCTATCCTAACATATCCTAACATATCCTACTATCCTACCATATCCTACTATCCTAACATATCCTACTGTACTATATCCTAACATATCCTACTATCCTAACATATCCTACTATCCTAACATATCCTACTATCCTAACATATCCTTCTATCCTAACATATCCTAACATATCCTACTATCCTACCATATCCTACTATCCTAACATATCCTACTGTACTATATCCTAACATATCCTACTATCCTAACATATCCTACTGTACTATATCCTAACATATCCTACTATCCTAACATATCCTACTGTACTATATCCTACCATATCCTACTATCCTAACATATCCTACTATCCTAACATATCCTAACATATCCTACTATCCTACCATATCCTACTATCCTAACATATCCTACTATCCTAACATATCCTAACATATCCTACTATCCTACCATATCCTACCATATCCTACTATCCTAACATATCCTACTATCCTAACATATCCTAACATATCCTACTATCCTAACATATCCTACTGTACTATATCCTACCATATCCTACCATATCCTACCATATCCTACGATCCTACCATATCCTACCATATCCTACCATATCCTACGATCCTACCATATCCTACCATATCCTACTATCCTAACATATCCTACCATATTCTACGATCCTAACATATCCTACCATATCCTACTATCCTAACATATCCTACCATATCCTACTATATCCTACCATATCCTACTATATCCTACCATATCCTACTATATCCTAACATATCCTACTGTACTATATCCGACCATATTCTACTATATCCTACCATATCCTTGATGAAAATGTATTAGAGCTGGCTGCTAGAAAGAACTGTCAATCATTAACATTATCAGCTGGTTCCAATGTGTGTGTGTGTATGACTCCTGTGTGACTGCCCGAGGGTCCCTGGAGACGGAGGTTAGAACAGGGGGAGTGATGAATGCTACCCAAGGGGGGTCCAAGCATAGGGAAAGGTCCCCACCATATAGCTGTATATGTCCCTAGGGTAAGGGTGACAGTCTCTCATGTGGTGTACAAACACCGACTCTTTAGATACGAGGGCGTCAGGTGCCTTATCCTATCTTAGTTGCAAGGCCGCATGATTGAGAAGAGAGACAGCTTTGTCTAGAAGGACATAGGGGGGGGGGGGGGGGGACACCCACCCCTCCCTCTCGTCAGGAGGTTAAAACCAGTGTTCTGCTGTATGTTATTTGATTTGGGTTCAGCCAGCATCCAGACAGGTCATCTGTGCATTAAACATTGCCATGTTCTTTTGTTTGTTATACCTTCTGGAATAAACCGCTTTTGCTCAGACTCAAATCCCGTGTTGGAGAGATTCATTTGGAACACCTGAGAAAGGAGACACTGGACTGTGTGGTATATTTGGAGATTGGGGGTCTGTCTTTTATTGGAAACAGAAAACACAACGCAGAGCTAATCAAGGACAATAATAAAAGACAACGAGATTCAACATCCTACTATATCCTACCATGTCCTGCCTGGTTTCCTATCTGCTGCTGTCTCTGAATTCTGAGTCCCCCTACACCCCCCCTCCTAGTCTCACCACCTCTGACAGCTTGCACTCCTCCCCGCCTCCCCCTGCCTCACCCCCCTCCCGGCCTCCCCTGACCCCACCCCCACCCTGTGCCTCCCCTCCCATCTCCCTGACAACCCTATGCTTACCCCTGCCTCTCATTGAGCCCCCCCCCCTCACTCCCTGTCCTTCACACCTTCAGAACGCCGCTACAGGGAGGTTCATATTCTATGGGAGCGATGAGAATGAAGCAAGAAAAATATGGTTACAGTGTAGGGGCGTGTGTGTGCATGTGTGTGTGTGTGTGTGTGTGTGTGTGTTGTGTGTGTGTGCGTGTGTGTGTGTGTGACATGGAGGGTAAAAATCTCCAGTCTACACTGCCATTTAGAATTACAGATTGATATGCATTTGGAACACATCACAAGGGGCCAGCAGTCAGAACAGCTTTCCTGTGCAGATGTGTGTGTGTGTGTGTGTGTGTGTGTGTGTGTGTGTGTGTGTGTGTGTGTGTGTGTGTGTGTGTGTGTGTGTGTGTGTGTGTGTTGTACTGTATGCACAGTATCCATGGATACATATTTGCTATGCATTGCAGTCATCTTTCTGAATCTTCCATTTCATGGTTCAAATGACATTTGATTCAACACAATGATGTTTTGCTTCATAAGCATCCTCATTAAAATCACTTCCAATCTGATTGCAGGGAAACATTAGTATGGATGAATGCACAGTGAGGAATATGTGAGGTGATGTGTCATTTTCTGATCAATCTCAAGATTTTAAAATTATGCTGCATCAGTCTCACAGTAATTAACTGATGGTTGGCTGCATCCTGTGTATCAAATTATAGGGTATTCAGCTTGAATATTGAATGAGAGTGAGTGTGTGTGTGTGTGTGTGTGTGTGTGTGTGTGTCTGTGTGTGTGTGTGTGTGTGTGTGTGTGTGTGTGTGTGTGTGTGTGTGTGTGTGTGTGTGTGTGTGTGTGTGAAAATTAGGCTTCCCATTAGGTCCATGATCACTTGAGCTGACACATTAAAAAAGTCCTTCAATTTTAAATCAAATATTTCGCTTTAAAGAGAGGGGAAGATGTGGGAGAGTCTAGTAGTAAATTATTTCTCTCTATCTCTCTCTCTTTCTCTATCTCTCTCTATCTATCTATCTCTCTGTCTCTCTCTATCTATAAGCGCATTGTGTTGCCTCTGGGTATGAAATGTGCTATACAAATAAAGCTTTGATTGATTGATTGATATATATCTCTCTCTCTCTCTCTCATATGCAGCTTCCCAACCCTCTCTCCTCTTCTTCTCCCTATCACCACATATTCTCTCTCTTTCTCCCTCTCCTCTATTGTTCTCCTCCTCTCTTTCTCTCTCTCTCCTCAGCTGTCACCACAGTGCTGAAAGGATGTCTGATGCACTTAAGGGTCGTATCTCTTCGTCTCATCTCTCCTTCTAATCCTTCCCTTCCTTTCACCCTGTCATTCATGGCTCTTTCATCTCGTCCTCATTTCTTATTTCCTACAGTATGTCTCTGTCTGTCTGTCTGTCTGTCTGTCTGTCTGTCTGTCTGTCTGTCTGTCTGTCTATCTAAATATCTATCTGATGATGATCTCTCTTCACGCCCACCTCACTTCTTGCTCTCTCACAGGCTTGGAGACACACACACACACACACACACACACAACACAAACAATCTTACACACACTCATAACATGCAAACTCACATGCCCAAAAGGTGACCTTTGTGTAATCTGTATGCTGTGGTCAGCTGGTGCGCGTGTGTCCTGATGACCTCACGTCCCAGATATTTCCAGGGATCCAGGGACGTTCCCGTCATTAGGCCAGTCCTAAGTCAGTTATCTCAACTCCTAATCAAATTGCATGACAAGAGACCAGTGCACTCAAAAGTCCCCATTAGGCCCCGGTTGAGAGAAAAAACAAAACACAGAGAGGATAACTAAGGCTTGTGTTTGTAACATGGAAAACAACAAGACTTCAGGGAGAGACAAAGAGAGAGAAGTTGTCTCTCATTTCCCCCCCCTCTCTCCCCCCCTTTCTCTGGTATGGACACAGATAAGACTATCAAAAACTGAGAGATGGACAGTGTGGGTGTGTGTGGGGGGGGGGGGGGGGGGAGAGAGAGAGATATATTAGAGATACAGCATCATCCTTGCGTATATCAACGTTGGATCTCTAAAAATACATTCCAAAATAAAGTAAGGCCTAATTAAGCATTAAAAATATGGACACTCAACCCCCTCTGAGCAAATACTATCCTTCTTAGTGGAATCATTGGCCTACACAAGGACTGACAAGACAAGGCTACTCTCACACAGTGTTGCAACACACTCACACAAACACACACAGACACACATTTGCCATGTAAACTTGGGTAATATGTTTGTGCCAAAAAGGAGTAACTTTCAAGGTATATTTACTAAAGTGTCATTGGCTCAGCTTTAAAAAATAAAAAATAAAAAAAAGCTTTTTGGACATCCATTTATCCACTTTGTTGGTTTTCTTGTATCCACTAGTCATTCATATTGGTTTCATTTTGAGCCACAAAACTTCACATCACTCAATGTGCAGTCCAACATCATGAGGCTGTTTCCAAATGTTATCAGACTGTGTAGCGTGACGATAAGCAAGGGCACCACATTATTAAGGCTCAATGTAATGGAGTTATAAGTGCACAATCTGAAATTGGCTCTAGCAAAGTGAGCCTGCTTGTCTTGTCTCTGGTTTCTAAATCGAATTATTCCCAGGAAGGGCTAAGCATTTCACACACACACACACACACACACACACACACACACACACTCGTGGATGCTTTGTTTGCATCTTTCATCTCATTGCTTTATGCAAATCCTGATATGAGATGACCAGCACAAATAATCTCCATAGGGACCTGCAGGGTTTCTAGGTGTGTGTGTGTGTGTGTGTGTGTGTGTGTGTGTGTGTGTGTGTGTGTGTGTGTGTGTGTGTGTGTGTGTGTGTGTGTGTGCACGCAGTGTGTGTTTTGTGAACATAGCGAGCTCAGCTCAATAAGGAGGGTTGGGTCACTACTACAGAGTTGGTTTGAGTTCTTTCTACCATGGATGTCACAAACACTAACAAACACACACACACACACGCACACACACACACACACACACACACACTGCCCCACCTAACTCACCCTGCCTGCGATTTCCTGTGCTTCTTGATGAGCACGAGTGTATTGAGTTAAGTTATGCCATATCAATCTGGATTAGAAAGGCGTGGTAGGCGCCTCATGTGCGCACAGAAATTGGCAAACGACGCTCTGCACAAAATGCTGCCTGGAGATGGTAAGTGGCGCGCGTATACACACATACACGCGCGCGCGCGCACACACACACACACACACACACACACACACACACACACACACACACATAAACGCGCGTAGGCCCACCCCCTCTCAGCCATTGAGAGAAAAGGTGGTGTGGTGTGTAAACCGGCAGCTGGAGACGAAGCACGCGCTGCTCGGTATTTGGGCTTTAACCCAGGACCAGCCTTGATCCTCCCGAGCCTCTCCACTGTTATCCACAGCGCACGGCACATCGTCCAGGGCAGTCAAGGAAGACAGTGCTCCATTTGATACTTTTCGTTGGACAAGATAGAGGAACTAGTCCTATGCTATGCGGTTCTCACCCCTGCAGGTTTACGATGATGGATGCTGCAGGGATATGTATATGTGATTAAGTAACGGCTTGGCGCTGGATTTAATTTAAGCGGGTTTAGTGACTGGTTGGCCAATCTACATCACATCTATTTGAGTGCTAAGTTACTTATGAAAATGTCCTCGACGCACCTCAGTTCCCCTCCGCCGAACAAGAGCAACCTTTTCACCGGGAGCGACGAGAGGACAGACCCATTGGAAGCGGAGAGAAAGATAAGTCTCGTTCTTTTCGGCGTATGTTTTTCCATCGCTACTGCTACCTTCTTTGGAGGGGTTTATTCGCTTATATCTCTCCTCCTGATGAGAAGGAAAACCGCTCTGAGCCTAATAGTCGCTTCGATGTCCGTGGACGACCTGCTTAGTGTGGTACCCCTTTCCCTCTTCATGCTCCTTCAATGGGAGAGAGATGGAGAGCGATTCACGGGGACTCTATGCACTCTATCTGGACTCCTCTATGTGTTCCAGGGGGTCTCCAGCAATATGAAGTCTTGTCTCATCGGAGCCTACACCTTCTATGTTACAAAGAGGTGTGGGGTGCTTCAGTCTGTCCGACGGTCGTTGAGAGTCATGTGGGCGATCGCCGGGGTGTGGATAGTCAGCCTGACCGTCAGTATGTTACCTTTATGCGGCTGGGGAAGTTTTACGCCGTCCTCTCTCGGTTGCTTCCCAGAGAGCGACGGGTTCGTTCTTCTCCTGTTCTCCCTGTACTCGCTCTGTTTTTGCGGGATGCTGTTTTTCTTCGTTCCCCTCACCTACCAGCTACTGTGTTCCCGGGAGCCCCACAGGACCTTCTATCCGAACTATTTCGAAATAGCGAAAGGACCAAGCGGGGACGGATCTGACCCTCTCTGCGACATCCCCTCTTTCTCCCAGGATAGCTTAAACAAAAGTTTCGGTGCCTATAATGAACTGAGTCCAGGCTCTCTGGGAATGGGTCTGAGACCGAAGGGAAAAGTGGACACATACACCTGCACGACACCCGCCTCTGACGGCGCACCGAGGGACGACTCTATCGGCGAGGATTCCCCGGTGGTTTTCGCACAAAAGCGTTTTTCCATGATTCTGGCGGTGGTTCGAGTTACTCTATGGATGCCAATGATGGTGAGTTATTTGTAGCTGGGCTAGTCTATATCTTTTAGGCTATATCTTTTTTCGCAACAGAAAAAGTTAAGATTGACTGTCTAGTGGCACAAGAAGATAGTATGAAATATAGACAGGACACAACTCCCTGTAAATGTTAGGCCTACTTCCAAACCAGCATCAGTAGCCTAACCGTGCTTCTGTAATGGCGTATGCTAAATGACTAAGTGGCGCATAGTGCCAGGAAAACTGTGTTGCTGCCTTTCTTGGACAGGATTCTCTTGTAAAAGAGATTTTAATCTCAATGAGTATTTAACCTGGTTAAATACAAGTATAATAAATAGTGGAAAGAAGAAAACGTAACAGCACACAACAGGCTGGACTCATTGCAATAGGTCTTATAACCTACAGTTTGTTGTAGGCTATGAACCTCCATAGCCTGAATAAAGAAAGTGAAGCTAAACAAGACAAGTATTTTTGCTTCTTTCACAGACCGTGCTGGTCGTGCGCCACGCCGTGAACGCCCGCAGCTCGTGGCTGGAGACCTTGAGTTTTTTCCTGACCTTGCTCGCCCCCGCTGTCACGCCGGTGTTCGTCCTCTCCAAGCGCTGGGTTCACATGCCCTGCGGCTGCTTCATCAACTGCCGGCGCGATGCTGACCATGAGCCTTCAGGTGGGTGAAATGCCCACCAATAGCCTACACTTGTTGTGACACTTTCCAGTTTTTTGATCCAGTTTTTAAAAACTGCGGAACGTGACAAAAGCAGTTTATGTCCAAAACAAAAGCGCTACAACGGGACCAAAATACACCTCCAAAGACAGGCTTTATTGGCCTACGGTTATACAAATCAATTAGGCCTAAATTTTTATAGAGTAATTAAAATAGCTGAAATCAATCCCTTTATTATTTACAGTAGGCCTAAATGTAGGAGATTGGTTAGCCTATAGGACGTCCCAGTGAGGCCTTTACATGTATCTTTATTCATAACCATCACTGTTTCCACAGAAATTAAAAGGAGGTTCGAGTTTAACCTCTCCTTCCAACACGGCTACGAGATTTACAAGATATCACGTGCCACTAAATCTCACAGCCCGTCTATTGAGAAACCCTCCAACCACACCCTACTCAACTGTGACTTGACCGAGAACCGTCTTCACGAGCTGGACGGCGCCGGGGTCTCGGGACTGCAGGCCGAGCTCGATTTCAGGACCCCGCACGCAGTGGACAGCTCCTCACTCAACGCAGACCTGCTCCTCGAGCCTGTGGCTGGAGGCGGGGAGGTGCCCGGCGATTGTCTCCCGTTCCTTCGTGGAAACCGAGGAGATGACGACGGCTTCTCCTGCGTCCCTTCGCCTCCTTCCCTCTCAAGCCACCTTCAGGATTGCGAGGACCACAACCTCGCTGACAGCTCGTCGGTATTCGAGGGACCGGAGCGGAGGCTGTCACACGAGGAGTGCAGCAAAATCGAACTGACCGACTGGGAGTGGTACAGGAGTAAATCGGAGCGGACGCCAAGACAGGTAGGCGTGGCCTGTCTGCAGGTAGACTGATGGACCATCCAAAGAAGCCATAGTTTCCTGGTTTCTAGTGGGTGGTAGGCAGGCGGGCAGCAGGTCTAACCATAAGGGCGGGCCTGTTGTCGCTGCTAAGCTTAGACACTCATTGTGGTTGTAAAAAGCAAACATGCAGCAAGGACAGTTTTAGCACTAATGTGGTGTGACAACCACTGCCAACTGTTTCTGTGTGATAAAGAATAGAGATTAAGCCATGCCTTGCCTACTATACAGTTACAGGGTCTGGAGGCAAGGGCGTATGGAAGAGAGAGACAAAGAGAGAGAGAGAGAGAGAGAGAGAGAGAGAGAGAGGAAAAGAGAGTGAGAGAAGGATAGAGTGTGCATGTGTGTGAGAGAGCGCAGTGAGAAAGAGAGGGTGTGAGAGAGAGTCAGTGTATTCTCGAGTGGGGAGGGCGTCATGGGACGATCACATCCGTGGCACATTTCAGGGTTGAGCAAGATGAAGGTAGCCTGGTAAACGAGACTAATCAATAATCTTCATTCATAGAGGATACATGGATATGACTCACTGTCTCTGACGCTGCTTGACCAGTCTGTCTATTCGGCCGATCCAGTGATTCTGGTTCCAGATCATGTTTTCTACTGAATAGTTGTTATGAACCAGGCCAGGTCCAGCCTGGCTTATGTGCATGGCTGGCTTGTTTCTGTTCAGGACTGGTAGGATGGAAGCTAGTCATGCCTCTGAAATAACTGTGAATTGAAATGACATGAAATGATGTCTGATAAATTTAGATAGGTCTTGTTGCCTGGACACATCAGTTCCAATGCTTCCAATGCTAATCCTGCACAATAAGAGTGAGATAGCCAGTTAGCTCATGAGCTCACAACAACTAGCAGCAGCTTCCATAACATTAATGGTAGCGGTCAGTGGCTAAAGCAGTTACACTGATGATTACTGTAACGTTAGCTATTTTGCTGCAATTGGTTCAACTTCTGTTTCTGGACAAAGGTAAGGGATAAACCCAGATAACACAAGGCTAGCGGACCTACAGTGGGTCCCCGATGGATGCTCCACCACCATTCCACCAGTAATTAATTGTCTGTATCCTAGGCCCATTGGCCGTGGGGTCTGTGGCGTGCTGGCGAGACTCCGCCCCCTCGCATCAGAGCGGTTCGGGTGTAGTGCAGTTACTTCCGGGCAATCTCCATACACCCACTGGTGAAAACCGTGTGTCTCTAGCCCGCTCAGAGGCTGAGTTGTGGAGTTCATGGCATTGATAGTGGCATGGTGGCGAGACTTCGCCCGCTTGGGTCAGAGCTGATTGAGCGCAGTACAGTGACCTCTGGGCAATCTCCTTGCACCCACTGGTGAAGACTGTGGGTCTCTAGCCCACTCAGGGTCTGAGTTGTGGGATCCATGGCGTTCTCTTGTAAAAGAGATTGTAATCTCAATGAGTATTTAACCTGGTTAAATACAAGTATAATAAATAGTGGAAAGAAGAAAAGGTATAAACAGCACACAACAGGCTGGACTCATTGATATAGGTCTTATAGCCTACAGTTTGCTGTAGGCAATGAACCTCCATGCGTAGCCTGAATAAAGAAAGTGAAGCTAAACAAGACAAGTATTTTTGCTTCTTTCACAGACCGTGCTGGTCGTGCGCCACGCCGTGAACGCCCGCAGCTCGTGGCTGGAGACCTTGAGTTTTTTCCTGACCTTGCTCGCCCCCGCTGTCACGCCGGTGTTCGTCCTCTCTAAGCGCTGGGTTCACATGCCCTGCGGGCAGTCCACTGGTGAAGACTGTGGGTCTCTAGCCCACTCAGGGTCTGAGTTGTGGGATCCATGGCGTGGATAGTGGCGTGATGGTGAGACTCCGCCCCCTCGGTTCAGAGCTGGTCGTGGACAGTGTACCTCTCTCCGGGCCACCCGCCTGCCCCCACCAGTGAAGACCCTGTGTCTCTAGCCCACTCGAGGGCTGAGTTGTGGGGTCCGTGGTGTGGTGGCGAGACTCTGCCCCCTCGCGTCATATTGGGTCGGGGGCTGTGGACCTCTCTCCGGGCTACCCACCTGCCCCCACCGGTGAAGACCGTGTTTCTCTAGCCCTCTCAGGGGCTGATTTGTTGGGTCCGTGGCATGGACAGTGGCGTGTTGGCAAGACTCCGCCCCCTCACGTCATATTGGGTCGGGGGCTGTGGACCCCTCTATAAACCCTTTATACACATTATTTGACCTTTCAATTCTCTTCACTTCCATAAACAGACAGTGAGTGTGTGGTCTCTGAAATAATAAAGAAATATAATGTATAACTAACAGAAATACTTACACAAATAAACTAAATAGCCTAACTCAAATACTCATTGAATTGCTTAAATTGAACCAGGAACAGTCTATCTAAGCCTGGTGCTGCCCTCCTGTGGCCGAAAACAGTAAATGCTCTTGTGGTAACAACATAGAACTGCAGGTTCTGGGACCACTGCCTCTTGTGGTAGCAACATAGAACTGCAGGTCAACAACGGGACAAAGGGAAAAAGGGAGTGACGACTACTGGACATTTGCTATTCTAGCTGCGTGGCTGGCCAGCCACGCACAAGAATGTTGGTGTGTGTGTGTGTGTGTGTGTGTGTGTATGTGTGTGTGTGTGTGTGTGTGTGTGTGTGTGTGTGTGTCTGAGCACAGCGGTTAGTGGCTACAATATGATGCATCAGGCAATTGGAAAAAACAACAACAACAAAGAGCAATAGATGAAAAGAGAAGGTGCCGCTTTCCAGTCTTGTTTCAGACCACCCACTCAGGTGAGACTGTTGTCCTGCAAGCATAGTTTCATTCATGCGTGGCTGACAGGGGCTGATAACAGCTTTAATTATTTAGGGATCTGTTTGGGGAAATCAGAAATTCTATGAATGCAGATCCAGAGATGAACAAAGCGTCTGGATGTTAAAGGTCACCAACTACACGCTTTTTACCCTGTAGCAGCATGGCCTAAATGTTGGCTTGGCTGTGACACAGTACAGCAAATACCGAAAAAGCCATGGCTTTTCTATGAGTGCAGACTGGCTAAAAAGAAAACAATAATATTTTAGAGATGTTAAAAAAACTACAAGAACTGCCCTTCAGCAGTGTGTACAGCTGACACTTCCCCTTTGTTAGAAAATATTTCTTTTTTTCTTCTTTTTTCTCCTGTTTTCCTGCCGAGATCTCCTGTTTTCCTCTGTAGGTTCCCAAAGGGACGGATACAAAGATTAATTAATAATGTCTCCGTTTTGTTTTTAAGAGCTGGGAGGAGTTGGAGAGAGCAGTTAGAGGAAGAAGTCTCATTCTGCTCCGGAGTGGAGTGAGTCCCCGGCCCCCAGTGCTAGGCTATTTTGAAAGTGATAGTAACAGCAAGTTCAGGAGGGCCTGTTATGAACTCTCCACATAACGGGTTGAAGAGAGAGGGAGATACGCAAGACACACACACACACACACACACACACACACACACACACGCTCATCTAAAATGTTGTGGTTTGGAAAGCACCTGAGGTTGCAGCGCTTTTGGCCTGTTCACATTTGGTATACTGAGGCCTTTGTTTATTTGTTCTTTGGGGTGGACAGCCTGTACTACTTATGAGTCAATGCCTGAGGGTGAAGAGGGGGCTGTGCTGGGCTGGAGAGCTTGTCATTACCGTGTGTGTGTGTGTGTGTGTGTGTGTGTGCCCTCTGGCCTCCTCTGAGTGGAATTAGACTGGCAGACATCTCTGCCCTCTCTCTGACTTCACACTCGGGCCTAACAAGCTCCAAACAGACGTTAACAAGCACAGGACAGGGATGAATTTACAATCCCTCAATCTCCATCGGAGAAAATGTTCCACATCGAGAAAGCCTTTCTTTCTTTCTTTCTTTCTTTCTTTCTTTCTTTCTTTCTTTCTTTCTTTCTTTCTTTCTTTCTTTCTTTCTTTCTTTCTTTCTTTCTTTCTTTCAGACCAAAATGAGCAATGCACCAACTTTATGTATACTGCATTGATGAGTAGGAAATCAATATGAGAATGAAAAATTGCATAATATTAATGAATATTATGAATGTATATTTTTGATCGAAAACCTGCACTACGTTTTATTTACCGATGGTAATGTTGTGTAAGTAGTGATGGACTATACTTCTTTCTGTTTAATTTTTTACAAAAAAATATTTAAAATATTTCACAATCAGTTTGATTGCATTCTTAACAAATACTTTTTATTGACAATTATTTTTCTTTGGAAGTCTCCTTCTCCAATGAATCCGATGGGGTGACCTGCCTCAGCTTTCACCAAGACCAACACACAGAACAATACCATGCAATAAGGAAAGGATCTATAAGACAGTTCCCATTATCTTTCCTTAAAGATGGCTGTTCCGCAGCCCTCTCAGATGGTGTGTCTGGGAGGGCCAATGCAACAAGCAGCGTCTGCATGCAAGCTAAAAAGAGCTGGTGCGGAGGTACAGTAGTGCAAACAGCACAATCCAGAGAAGACGGACAACTGGATCAAAAGCAAACCTCAGGGGGGTCACCCCGGTAGCTCACTGGGTAAGGCGCGCCCCATATGAAGGCTAGTCCTTTGTGCGGCGGACCAGGGTTCGATTCCCGGCTCGGGTCCTGTGCCGCATGTCCTCCCCTCTCTCTCTCCCACATTTCCTGTCTCTCTCAAACTGTCCTGTCCCATTAAAGCTGAAAAATCCTGAAAAAATATCTTAAAAAGAAAACCTCAGGTAGGGTTCATTGCACAATGGTGAAAATAGTGACAAAAACCAATTCGAGGCAAGCTTCAGGAAAAGGTCAGGGGAAGAAGCCAAAACCAACTGGGACCAAAGGAACACAAGAAATATAACTTCGGCCCGAGATCTAATTAGGGGCTGGGCTGCCTCAGACGCCGGTCCCTCGTGTATTTCCCAATATTCATCTTCTACTTCTTCTTCCTAGGAAGTCTGACTTCCCATGCATGAAAACTCACCAAACTTTGCACATACTGTAGGTCCAATCCTGTGCCAAAAGTCATCAACTGGCATTGTGGGCCAATAGTCCTGATGGTGGGGCAAGAGCAACACTTTTTTTAAACGTTAAAAAAATTCGTAACAAATCAGCCGTACGTGCTATCACACTGCAAAGATTTGCTCGATAAATTTCCAATGTTCATGAAAAAAAATAAAATGTTAAATTTCTCATGACATGGTAGAGGTAGTGTGAAAATGTTCAGAATTTTAACTCAAAAACAGAATTTTTGACAGTACTCATTGTGTCCCCTCAAACTACAGTTGTTCCCACAATCCTATAGTGCAACAGCAACGTCTCCACAAATCAGAGACGTTGTTGGAAACCCCGCCCCAATAGCGGACCCTTTGACAACTGGCTAAATTGACTGATTTGAGAGGAGACCTGTGCCACTGATTGTTTGATTGGTTTCTACCTGTCTTGTTAGTCTGTGTATACAGTATATAGCCTACATGCAGCTCCCATTTTGTTCTTTGTTCATTATTTGCTGTAGCTTTGAGTTGTCCCTGGTGTTTCATGTACCATCGTGTAAGTTTGTAAACTTCAGCTTTGTCTTTTGTTCTCCACTTGAATTGAATTGAATTGAATTGAAACCTTTATTGCCCCAGAGAGGAATTTGTTTAGCACACAACACTCACTTGTTGAGTGTATAGTTTTATTGTTTAGTCTTTGGTTTTGTTTTTTGCCCCTTGTGCTGCCTTTCACAAACATTTTGTGGAAACTGCTGAAACCTCCATGTTACATGCACCTGTTACATTTACATGCAGCCCTTGTGATTGTGATGCTTACGTCATAGTGTGAAACCATCTATGGCTTCTCACATGGCAAGTGCTCAACAAGGGTTCAAGCCCAGGGGGATGCAATGCTAATGCATACTCATGCATTGTGCTGTGTGACATGATTTTTAATTCGTAGCTGTTACTGTTTCTTCATCTTGTTTGCATCTCTTCATCTGACCAGTCTTTTGTCTGCTTATATCTCAATCAGACCCACCTGTGTTCAATCCAATCAATTCAGTCAAAGTCGGTCAAATTACTTCTCACTTGGCTCAACAGGAACATGACCTTCCCTTGGTATGGTTGTGAGTTCAAGCCCTGGATGATGCAGAATAAACATGTTAATGTCTACTCAGGCCTTGTACTGTTTGGATTTCAGACACATTATTTTTTTAAGATATTTTTTTATTTATTAAGAAGTTTAAAATAATTAGGGTTCGGGTGGGCAGAGACCCTCATGTATTTGTCATTGGTGTCCTCCTTCCTCTTCCTCCTCAAAACGCCCGTCGCTGATCCAGTGCTGCGCAGGAGCTGTAATTCCCTGTCACTTCCCTATCACTACCTTACTGCAATAAAGATCAAGTCATCTTCTTCACTAACTAACTAGCTGTCCCGCCAAGTCGAATCCCCAAAATACCAGACGTGGAACCACCTGGGGAAACTAACTCATTATTCAGACAAAGACATCACCCGACATGAAACAAAGTCAGCGTGCTCTAACTAACAAAAAATTCACTACTTAACACGAAGAGCGGGAGGTTTTAAAGTGGCAATAATCAATTTCCTACCACTAAATGGACTGCATTTATATAGTGCTTTTCCACCTTAGCGGCACTAGGTATCTTGCTCAAGGACACTTCGACATGTGGACAGTCGGAGCTGGGATTCGAACCGCTGACCCATCGATCATTGAACGACCCACTCTACCAACTGAGCTACAGCCGCCCCACAACACTAGATGGCAGTAAGAGACTAGTTTACAAGCGAAAGGCCTAAAACATTATACGTTTAAAGCACAGGGGTGGAGTTATGAGCCCTACTTTGACAACACAGGCATAAATGCTGGAATAACAAGACGTGGCGACTGGTAAGGTTGAGTAATTGAAGTAGGACGCTATTAGGATGCTATGGCTCAATGAAACAATCTGATTTTAGTTTTGACAAAATGTGTTGGGGGGGGAATCAATTATTGCAGCTTTAAATAAGACGCACACCCATCTGATACAACAGAATGATAGATAGGACGACGCCATTGGTGGATGGGCAGCGCGGGAACAGGTGGAGCAACGATGAATGACGGTTAATGTTGGTTAATAATGGATTGTCCGGATGGAGGGGGGGACTCCGCTAAACATCAATCAATCACAGCACTAAGCAGCTACTGGGTCAGACGTGGACACAGAGGTCAGGCTGATTTACGAAATTGGAGCCAGGAGTGGAACTAATCGGACAGCGCTGAGTGGGCGCACTCCACATATCGCAATATTGCTCAATGCTCGCTGCCCGCGTCTGACTGCACGCCTCCTGGCTGCCAAATGATTCATTCCGTGCAGTGGAGTTCCCGCCCCTCCTCCCTCCCGACGATCCATTCTAGCATCAACCATGACAGGGCAGCAACTGATGATTGACAGGGACAGGGAACCAATCCTGGTAGACAAAAAGAGGGAGAATACAAAACACAGACAACACAACATATGTAAGCCTACAGCAGAACGTGGAACGTAACTGGTGAAATATCTTGTGCAAACCAATACGAACATTGTGCTGTCGTGTGTGAACGTAACCCTGTGTGTTGCGCTAGACTGAGTCTCTAATGCAGCGTGCGGTGTTTCCCATGTCTCCCTATAGAGGTCGACGGGGGGTCTAGCAATCCCCCTGTGTGCCTTCCAGGGCACCGTGTCCCTCCACGCGCCCACGGGGAAGACCCTCTCCCTCTCCACTTACGAGGTCAGCAGTGATGGACTCAAGATCTCGCCCAATGCCAAGAAGGTACAGGCCCTTCCCCAGTCCTTAATCACCTGGTCAACGGCTCTATAGAGGAATGACAGGCCTATTTGAAACCCTTGTGTTTGCTAGCTTCGTTGACTGTATATAGCAAATCCACCCTGTCCTTCTCCTCATGTCTAGGTGGAGGTGTACCGCTCCAAGTCGGTGGGCCACGAGCCCAGCGCGGACGACCCGGCCTCGGGAGCCCCGTCGGGGGGCGGCGTGGTTGGCGGAGGTGTCGGCGTGGGCATGGAGGTGGACATGGGCGACATGGGCGACACCAACGTGAAGATCCACCTGGAGGTGCTGGAGATCTGCGACAACGAGGAGGCCATGGACAGAGTGTCCATCATCTCCAACATCAGCCAGTCGTCCGCCAACGCCCGCTCCCCGTCGCTGCGCTACTCGCGGCGGGAGAACCGCTTCGTGTCGTGCGACTTGGGGGAGACGGCCTCCTACTCGCTGCTCATCCCCAGCGGCGGCAACCCGGAGGCGGACAACATCAACATCAGCATCCCCGACACGGTGGAGGCCCACCGGCAGAACAGCCGCAGGCAGACGCAGGACATCTCTGGGTACAGGGAGGAGATCCAGCTGCTCAACGAGGCCTACAGGAAGCAGGCGGGCGACCAGGAAGACTGACGCACACAGACCTAGGAAGGGGGGAGGGGACTAGGAAGACTGATAGACACACACAGGAAGTAAAAGACAGGGAAGGCTGACACCCATGCGCACACACACACACAAACCTTGCCACCCCAGTTGTCATCTCGGAAGTTTAGATGTGTTTGGGGGAGATAACCTTGCCACCCCAGCTGATAAGCCTTCCCACCCCAGGTAAAACTTGCTGGAACCGCCACTGCTGGGGAGGGTCTAGCTGATCTCTCCTCCGACATGAATCGGCTCTTCCACACTGCTTTTCCAGTGAGTCAGTTGGGGAAGCCTCCAAGTGTATGAGTCATCCAAGTGTGTGTGTGTGTGTGTGTGTGTGTGTGTGTGTGTGTGCGTGCGCACAAATAGTTTTGATACATGTGTCGTCTATGATCATCAACGCAGATGGCTTTCTCAGCGCATTAGCGCATTTGTGCTCCACGCAAAAGTGTATCCTGAAATTTGTGTATGCACTGTATTTGTGAGTGTGTGATTGTGATTTTTTTTTGATAAACATGACTGTATTGTTTTTTTGTTTTTTTTAGATAAGCACAGAAGTGGTATAAAGCCCAGTAGATAAGCACAGAAGTGGTATAAAGCCCAGTAATATTATAAAAGGTTAGCTGGATGATGGCATTAATATATTTTCTGTTTGATTTAATTGTTTGAAGAGGAAGAATGTACAGTCGGCTTGTGGGTGTGTCTGCGATGAATGTTTAGAGTATGTTAGAGTAGGCCTATGTTGGACTAGACTGTTGGACTGGAGTATACTGTAGAAGTTTCAGCACGGCAGGGACCCTGCACCTTGGGGAACTGGACATAGAGCCTACATACTGGACGAGAGAGAGACAGAGGGAAAGGAGTCTGAGTGAGAGAGAGAGAGGAAACAGAGATACTGAGTGAGAGAGAAAGAGAGAAAAGAGAAAGAGAGAGACCGGGTATGGAGAACTGTTTTCTTCCTCACTCCACAAATGCAATGTAAATTAGTGTCAGTGTGCGTAGTATTATTGTACCACCAATGGAGGCACCAGATGAATGTGTGTTTTAGAGCCACCTAGGGATGTCAGGTCACTGCCTCCTCAATCTGGCAAGACTGACCTGAGCTGCTTTGTTACTGTAATAGACTGACCTGAGCTGCTTTGTTACTGTAATAGACTGACCTGAGCTGCTTTGTTACTGTAATAGACTGACCTGAGCTGCTTTGTTACTGTAATAGACTGACCTGAGCTGCTTTGTTACTGTAATAGACTGACCTGGGCTGCTTTGTTACTGTAATAGACTGACCTGAGCTGCTGTGTTACTGTAATAGACTGACCTGGGCTGCTTTGTTACTGTAATAGACTGACCTGAGCTGCTTTGTTACTGTAATAGACTGACCTGGGCTGCTTTGTTACTGTAATAGACTGACCTGAGCTGCTTTGTTACTGTAATAGACTGACCTGGGCTGCTTTGTTACTGTAATAGACTGACCTGGGTTGCTTTGTTACTGTAATAGACTGACCTGAGCTGCTTTGTTACTGTACTGTTACTGCAAAGCGGAAGCAGGAGGAGAAAACCCCCATGGGACCTTCAATCTGAGAACAAAAGAATGGTAGTGAACTACATGAGAAAAATAATTATTGATCCCGATTGAATTGTGCCATGACCATCACAAATGATGTTTGCCAATTTAAAACATAAATTTTATTATGTCGGTTAACTCGCTAATATTAGCTAGCTGACACTACACCAAAACCTTGTAAAGCCGATCCCACCAGCCAGCTCTTTCAGAACTGACTAACACTCCTTATGCATTGCTGCAGCTCTCAACATGGCCAGACTTATTATATTAAACTTATTATAAATTATTTGTTTCTCGCTGTCCACTACCAAACATATTTTATAATTTTAATAAATAAGGTCCCATGGAACGGCTCTTCCTACTTCCAATTAGGCACTATGTACTTAGGGCTACATGCAGGAAACTGGATCCAGAATAGAATATTCATAGACAGTTAAGTACGGCTCAGAAGTCACCTGAATAAACATGAGGATGACAAATCTTTATTCTCCGCCTGTGTGAGTGGACACACACATGCACACACACACACGCGCATGCATGCACGCACGCGTAGACTCACACAAACAATATTCAGTAGTCAGTGAACACACACAGTCAGCTTGCTACTTATCTCTTCTTCCAAGCAATGTGTTTTGTAAGTATTTGATTAAGCATTAAGCTAATCTTGTGTGTCTTTGTTGTGAGACGGTTTGGGCTTCTGAACCTGTTCCGGTGCCATCCGCAGGCTTTTCAACATGTCTAAGAACAGAGAAAAGCTTCTATAAATGTAACATTATTTGTGGTCTCTCTTATGAATGTGCTCATTAAATATTTGACTTTAAGAACACAAAATGCATTGCTGTTGTTGCTTTAAGGCACTGGTAGTCAATACATGAAAAGCCCTCTGGGCTAAGAGTCATAATGAACATGGGTTCACTTCTGCCAACTGTGCTGTAATAATGCACTCAGACAGAGTGGGAAGATTATTTCTTATTCATTAACAAGCTTGAGATTCAGTGCTGAGGTTTATCTCATGCACACTAAAAGGGGCCAGTTCTCTGTCTCTACCAGGAAACTGATTG
The DNA here is from genome assembly GCF_949987555.1 of Borostomias antarcticus. Taxonomy (NCBI): domain Eukaryota; kingdom Metazoa; phylum Chordata; class Actinopteri; order Stomiiformes; family Stomiidae; genus Borostomias; species Borostomias antarcticus. The sequence continues at coordinate 17,792,183 of NC_140234.1, forward strand.
ACTATCTCATGATCAATTATAGAAAACAGTTACATTAATAAGTTAAATTAATCTAGATTAATCTGATAACTGACAAGCAGACTAAACAAATATTTGTTAAGCAAAATTGTGTATATAGTATGTAACTCCAGTTTCCCAATATACTGTATCCAATTTAAAAAGATTTAGATCTCCTTTGGGATTTTTGTGAACCCTGTTATGGTTGAATAAACTTGATCTGACTGTCATCCGTACAAGCATTGATGAACCTGGACACTTGCCAACACTACCTACAGTACCAGCCTGGGGTGTAGTGGTGACTAAAGAAGTGGGTATACTAGCAGACATGTTACAGTTTTTACATTAGTGTTGTTTAAAGGAGTGGGTCCATGGATAAAGAAATGAGTATACTCCATATACCACCGTATAACCCCCACTACACCACTGGTACCAGCTAACCAGACAATTCTGTATGCCCCAAGGTTTTCTGTGGCAATCCTCCTCGAATATATCATTGACAGTCCTCCTATCAGAGGCTTTACCTGTCCTTCCTTAATGGGATTTCAGTGCTGGAGCTGATTTTTTTCTTTTTGAAGGTCTGACACTCCGTCTCTTTCTTCCTTTCCCTCCCATCTCTCTCTCCGTCTCTCTCTCTCTCTCTCTCTCTCTCACACACACCTCAATTTATTCTATCTATTTCTCCCACATCCAAATCACAATTCTCACAAATGAGCTGGGAATGTGCTCTTTCAGGCAACGATGAAGATGAGACAGGGATGGAGGAAGAGAAAGAAACAGACACGAAGGATGTACAAAGGCAGGGGACAGAGAGAGAAGGTCGACAGTGTGGAGGGGAGGTGAGTGGCTGACAGATCAGAATCACAGAGCTATAATTATTACCCAATTATGATGAATCTGTATAACCATGAGTTACCTTAGTAAGTGAATACAATGTACATAGTAGCTGCTTTCGAAGTAGTCTTGCCCAACAACACACCGGTACTGCATCCCAACAGCTGCCCTGTCAGCACCAGGTGTGACGTCTTTCATGTGAACTATTGTGAATAATTCAGTTGGTGAGGTGGGGAGAAGGAGGTCAGAGATCATTCATTTGTCATCGTGCATTCTGGGTGAATTCCGAGTGAATTCCGAGACACACTGTTGAAGAAAGACCCTAAAGACTTTAAAACCTTAACATTATAATCTTAAAAACAAACCACAACACCTGCATGCATACACACACGCATACTATACACGCACACACGCACGCACACACACACACACACACACACACACACACACACACACACACACACACACACACACACACACACACACACACACACACAGTAGTATCCGGTACACATCAGCACATGAAGAAGGTCCTGGGCATTCTGTGCAGAGTTTGCATGTTCAACCGCCAGGGTTTCCTCCCAAGAACCCAATACGTAAAACATGCAGAAGGACAGATGGTCTTCAGTCCTGTCCCTGACTTGGACTGAGCACTTGGACTTGGTCCCCAGGTGCCACTGACGAGGCTGCCCACTGCTCCTGGCTCCCCTGGAGGAGGACAGCTTGGATGGGAAAATGCAGAGGATAAATTCCACCGGTGACCAATATATGCATGTATTTGTGTGTGTGTGTGTGTGTGTGTGTGTGTGCGTGCGACTGTGCGTGTGTCGGCTCTCACTAACACGTGTGTTGTGTGTAATTGATGTGTGGCTATTAAAACAACCTATCGAGGTCCAGTAATTACAAATAAACAGTTCGACCGTCCGGCCCAACATTACAGATCACCCCTCCCAGACACCACACCCTTTCAATTCATCCACATTGCATATCAGCAAAAATATGCATCCTCCACCCTAAGGTGCGCAGAGACCATAACTCCCACCAGGTTCCTGTGGTAGCCAAATAGCCAACTTAGCTTGCCCAAACAGATATTTCAGCAACACACATTCAGCCCCTCCCTCTTTTTTTGAGAATTTGGGACGCAAGATAAACAAATCTAATAAGAAGTTAATGAGAGAGAGAGAGAGAGAGAGAGAGAGAGAGAGAGAGAGAGAGAGAATGGGGTAAGGGGGGCAGGGCTCACTATATCTCTCTTGCCTTCCCTTTCTCAAACCATCGATAGATAGATAGATAGATAGATAGATAGATAGATAGATAGATAGATAGATAGATAGATAGATAGATAGATAGATAGATAGATAGATAGATAGATAGATAGATAGATAGATAGAAATACAAATCAATTAGAAGACGACAAGTATAAATTATCCATTGTGAGAATGATACAGGCAAAGGGAGCATACTGATTCATATTTCATGACATGGAATGTGGGCATACAGTAGGCAGAATTCACCCTGACATCTCTCAAGGGCATCTCACTCACAAACTATCATACAGTCACTGCCTTTCACTTCCCTATTAAAATCTAACACATTTTAGGAGGTTACGGCCACACAGTTCAATTAAAAACGAGTGGGGGTACCAGTCTCCAGGCATGAACATGAATCCCCAGTAACAGCAAATTGCTCCAAAATCAATCCTTTTATATGAGCCAACAGCAGCTAATTAATGTTCTTCTGAAAAGCATGTCATGCCGTTCTACACCCTGCTGATCACAACAGTCTTTAAAGAATGACAGAAACAGAAGCATGTTTTACCTATTTGCATATATTTTTAGGGAATAGAAACAAATTCAAATTATAGGGGATATGCATTTACTTAACTGGATTTGCTAATTAAGTATCTAAATATTAAAGACTGTGGTTAAGATCAAATTGATTCGGTCAATACTGGCTTCTGGACACCTGGATACTAAGGGAGATTCTAGTGTCAGTAAATAAAATACATGCACATTATAATTTGTAGGCTCTCAAGTCATATATCTTGGCTAAATGTAGATTGATGTGTTCAATGATTATTTGACAAATCGAATAAATACATCAACTAATGGAAAATACGTGGAGTACTGGAGATCCATTGTCATCCACTATTACTTATTGTACTTTTTTCTCCATTCCATGTTTTCCTGAATGTGACTACATTGTGAGTTGTCAGAGTGAATCATCCTATTCATGGGTCTCAGAGACCATGGCATGTACTGTGGAATCAGCAGCAGAAGGGCTGACATGGTCCTCAGGTGCCCCTCCTCTCTCAGCCATTTACCCGCCTGAGAGCAGCAGTGGAGCAGAGAGGCCTTTAAATCATCCTCATCGTGTGTGTGTGTGTGTGTGTGTGTGTGTGCGTGCGTGCGAGAGAGAGAGAGAGGCTAAAAATATTGAGTCTTGAGTCTCTAAAGGCAATTACTTGAGCTGATCGACCTACCAACCCTTTAAACCAGAGATTGAGAAATAAACCAGTGCATTTACATGCACTCAATAAACCTTTCTTAAACGGAATATTGACAATATTCCGGTTGCGCGCGGCCATGAAACATCAATAAACCGTTTGAATAAACGGAATATGGGCATATTCCGAATATTAAAAAGCCGAATGAGACCCCTTGTTTATTCATTTTCCAAACCGAATATTGGGTCATGTATACGCTTATCGGTTTATTCCCACCAAAAGGAACATGAATTTGTGCTCTGCGCATGTTTTATTCGCAAGGAATCTTGGTTCTAGATTGCTGAACTAACGTTAGCCATTCTCAAAATGCAATACAACACAAATCTATAGTATATTTCATAGGTACTGTACAGTTTATTTTATTCTGCAAATTCAATTCTGTAATCATGTCAAAACAAACTGACAAATGTAATTTTGCACACGCACACTACACAAATCTATAGTGTATTGTATTATTCCATTTGTTGCTGCTGTTTTGATTGTATCTGCTTGTTATGTGGTATCCTGTTCTGTTATTGTATTTATGTATTTCCCACCAATCCTGGCTGCGAATCTTCATCCAAAGGGCCGGGGGGCTCTGGTGTGAACGAGTGGCATATGAAAGAGAGCCACAGCACCGGCGTTTAACATTTCCTCTCGTTTTTTCCTTTCAGTAAGGAAGTAAATGAGGAGGAGTGTGAAGTGGTGTTGCTGGATGAGAGCAAGCACTATAGCGCACCACAAACATATTGCTATCGTTTCCATTATTTACTGTCTCGGGAGATAGGCTAAACAGCATAACAGTAAGAAGAAAAGGCTGAGAAACTTTCATTGCGATGACGTTCTCCGTGCGTCGCCGATTTAAATTCGGAATATACCGAATGATTACAATTACCAGGTATAGAGGAATATTCATTTTTGCTTGCACATGTAAACTCCTTATTCCTAATGTTTCAATAACTGGAATATGGACAATAAACCGAATATTGAGTGCATGTAAACGTAATTCCTGTAATCCTACTATATTCATTTAGAGAATTCAGACAACTTGAGCCAATCATAAGTGCAAACGTTTTTTTTTTTTTAAATACTCACAACACATTGCGTCACGTTTTGTGCGACATGCCGGATTCTTGGGATCACATCCATACATCACATCAACCACAGTCCTACAATATCCCGCTAATACCTAATTATAGTACATTTTACCCTGCTTTACTTTATAAACAGGACTACTTGTCCGACTGCTAAGTATGACCGTAGTTTCGCCTTTACGTGCTTTGTCATTTAGATAGCTTGCAAGGTCTGCGAGCTTCGATCTACCAGCTAGCTAACATTAGCTTAGCTTGCAAGGTTTGCAGGCCAGCTCTTATTCCTGTTCTTGTCCCGTGTCATGTTGGATTCTTGATATCTGTTTTTTGGACAGTATTGCACGTCTTAATATTGATATCCGCGGAGCTTCGAGGGCGGTATGAGTTATGGTTCCGGTAATAGGAGAGGCCGAAGAGGGGGTCGAGGCTTCGGTGATGGGAGTCGGGAGAGATGGGACCGGGGAGCCGCACCGAGTGGTGGAGGATATCTACGGGGTTCAGACTCGGAGGACCGGGGCCGAGGTGGGGCCGGACCACGGGACCGTCCCCCCCCGCACCTGAAGGGGCGTGAGATCGGTCTCTGGTACGCCAGGCATGGAGGCATGAGGAGGAAAGAACAGGAGAGAAAGTCGGTGTGTATAACAGCTATGTCGACGTCACTAGCTAGCTTACTACCACTGCATAATGGGTCAAGTACATTAGGCTAGCTAGCCGAGAAGAGTACCTGCAGTGTAGACTATCGTTAACTTGTGTAAATGTGACAGTTAGCTATCAAACATCTCTTAGAATCACTGCCACTTTGTGGGTCAGAGGTGCAGTGCACTAATCCCGGTCGTTTTTGTGTCCCTTTCTGCAGCGTGCTGTTGTTCAGATGGATGAATCGAGAGAGCAGCACATCACCAAGCTGCTGAACTCGGTTCAGAGAGAGACAGCAGGCCAGTGGAGGGACCCCCACCCCTCCCCCTCCTCCTCTGATAGTTGCCGCTCAGCCCCAGACAAGACTGGTCACTGGTGAGGACAAGGACACTATTATTTAAGTAACCCAATTCACTTTCTAAGACTGTAGAGGTAATTTGACCTGCCATACCTTTGAATGTATAGGGCACCCATATTGGGACAGGCCTCCTTCTGAGGTCTTGTAGCCTCAGTACTTACCATAGTGGTGTTCTGTACTGTGACTCAGTTACTTTGATGGAGACGAGCCCTCAGACGATGTCTCGAAGAGTGATATCAAACAAGAGGAGGTGGAGACTGAGCTGACACCCAAGCCCCATCCAGGACCTCAACAGTAAACTCCTCCTCACAAGCTTGGCTATGTTATCAGACGCACACACACACACTCACACACCTTAGGCTTCATCTACTAACTAATCCTACTGCTGTCTCCCGATCATGTCCACTTGATGAGGTTTCACGCCACATGTTTGCCCTGAGATGCTTTCTGAAGACAGTATTGACATTCTGTCCTTCTGTCTCAGTGTGTTCTCACAGGACGCCCCCAAAGCCGAACCCTCGGAACAGAGGGAGGTGAAGGAGGAGCGGGGGAGAGGGGATACCAGAGATCTGGAGTACCTGTTTCAGGACTTGGTTAGGGACACCACTCTGGACCAGCAGCTCCAGAGAGACCTGGAGAGGAAGAGAGCAGACCTCAAATACCGGGACATGCTGGTGAGGAAGGGACTGGTGTTTGCAAATTATCAACATTATAACATTAGCTATCCTGCATAACAGGTCTTAGAAGCGCTAAGCATGGAGATTTGAAACCAAATAGTCCTCAGTCAACTTATTTGTTGCTGTTTGTTGTGATTTTGGTCTGATGGAGTTTACAGCTGTGATGAACCTGACATGTCTTGGCTTCATTTGCAGAAATTCAGGGAAAAACTACCATCCTACGCGAAGAAAGAGGTAAGACCTTTGACTAGGCTGACTCTGCATCTGTGTGTGCTCTCTCATGTCTGCTGCTGGAACAGAACATCATTCTGCCTAGTGTTAGGGTCTGCCCCTTTATTCCGCTGTTTTCACAGGAAGAGACGGCATGCTCTCACATTTGCTCTCTCTCTCTCTCTCTCTCTCCCTCCCTCCCTCCCTCCCTCCCTCCCTCCCTCCCTCCCTCCCTCCCTCCCTCCCTCCCTCCCTCCCTCTCCCTCTCCCCCCCCTGGCTCCCTGTCTGCAGGAGCTGGTCGAGTTGATCAGCTCCAGCCGTGTGGTGGTGGTCAGTGGAGAGACGGGCTGCGGTAAGACCACCCAGGTCACCCAGTTCATCCTGGACGACTACATCGACCGAGGCATGGGCTCCGTCTGCAGGGTGATCTGCACGCAGCCGCGACGCATCAGCGCCATATCCGTACGTACAGTATATCGCCAGTTGGCGGACGACATACTCAGGCCATGCCCACAAACGAGCAATTATTGGAAACTCAAGACTGCCATGACATACTGTATGTGTATGTAAACCTTTGACCACAACTGTACCTCATGATGACTTTTCAGAATCAGAATCCGTTTTATTGCCATTGTAGTTTTTCAACATGCTAGGAATACAAAGTGTTGCGCGGCCAGTGGAAATACAATGAGTGTGTGAAGTGTAATATGTATGTGAGTGTGTATGCGGTGTGTGCGGCATATGTGAGTGCGGTATGATAGTTTGTGAGTGCAGCGTGTCCTATGTATTGCACATTCAGTGGTCATGCGCAAGTATGCATTGTATGCGACGTGATGAATTTAAGCCAGATAAATTGATGAGGGAACAGGGCTGAGGGGACGTAGAGCCTAATTTGCAATGGGGGTAAAATCTAGGTGGTGAGAGAACATAACCCCCATTCAGCCCGCTAGCCGGCTAACTAGCGCTCACACTCGAAGGCAAGACGGCCAACTCAGCTGAGAAGAAAAGGCTCGTCATCGGCCTGCTGATCACAGTAGCTAGCTCGCTTTCTTGTTTTTGACCAGTATCATAATATAGACTATATCTGATTATTTTATAAAACAACTGATAATAAAAATGAGGAGAGAGAAGCAGGGGCTGGAGAGACGGGTCTAAGAGAGGGAGCTTCAGCGAGAGGTTCAGACTCGGACGCAGCTGATGGTGAGAGTACAGTCTGCAGGGAGAGAGCAGTGACTGACTGAGCGTCTGAGCCAGTGAAGGAGAAAACCGACGACTTTCAACCCCCGACGGCTAACGCAGCACCCGCAAGTCAACACGGCTTGAGCTTGAAACTCTGAAGTTGCACAAGCACGACGACAGTAAGAAACCGATGTGTCACTTGACGCCGACCCTCTCTCCACTTCTTTTCAGTTGGTAGATGAGAGTAGTTTCTCAACGAAGGAGAATCAAGCGGTCGTCAACTTCAACGATGCCTATAACGTAACGAAAGACGGAATTCCCGTTCGCACAATTCAAATTCCAGATCACAATGATCAGTCTTTACTTCGGTGCAAAACTAGGGTATGCAAGTTAAGGCAACTATTCATCAGTACGCACGGTCATACCATGCTGACCCTCCCCCCCCCCAAAAAAAAGGATGCGACCAAATCATGTGCTGGTGCGATCAACTGAGAAAGGAAAAGTTAGTCTTGAACCCAGGTGTGTGTGTGTGTGTGTTCACTCCTCCCTCTAAGCCGTATTGTGTGTGTACGTGCAGGTGGCTGAACGGGTGGCAGCAGAGAGGGCGGAGACTGTAGGAGAGGGGGGCTCCTGTGGCTATCAGATCCGTCTGCAGAGGTGAGGCAACACCAAGCAACCCCATGCATCTGGCTCCGTGTTCAACAAGTTATCTCTCTCTCTCTCTCTCTCTCTCTCTCTCTCTCTCTCTCTCTCTCTCTCTCTCTCTCTCTCACACACACACACACACACACACACACACACACTCTCTGCTAAGCTCATCGCCTCATGGCTCAGGCATTGATTCTACCAGCTACTGCTGTATTGTTGCTAGACTGTGAGGGGTGGATGAAGTGCTGGAACTAAGCCTTTAAAGGTTGTGTGTGTGGGAGGCCGTGTGTGTGTGTGTGTGTGTGTGTTTGTGTTTGTGTGTGTGTGTACGCGTGTGTACGCGTGCGTGCGCGCGTGTGTGCTTGTGGAAGGCGGACTGTTTGCCAGGCAGTCTGTGTGGGCTCTGTTTACCCTCCAGGCAGATTTATTGAAGGAAACAGCTTGTTAGTTCTACTCTGTTGTCTTGCTGTTTTTCTCTCTCTGTGTGTGTGTGTGTGTGTTTTGTATCACTAGTTTTTGATTAGAAATCCAAGAGCGTGTGCCGTGTCACGTCTTGCAGTGAAGCAGGGTCACCAGGGCATGGAGATATTCCTCACAGAAATAATTGGCATATTTTAGAGAGGGATCTAAGAGATGAGACAGAGTCAAAGACCTCACTTCAATCTCTTCGTCTGCCTCTGGGCCGTCTTCGTTGCTCGCTCGCTCTTTCTTTCTCTCTCACTCTTTCACTTTTTATCTCTTCTGCTCTCTCTATTTCTCTCTCTTTGTCTCCCTCGTTGTTTTATCCTCTTCTCGTACTCATTTCTCACTACTTGTATCTCTCCCGGCTTCCCTGTCACACACCACGACTGCTTCTAGATGCCAGATGAGTTTAAAGACGGCAAGCGGCCTGGTTCTGACCCGCTTCTGAGCTTGAACAGGAAATCATCCCCGGTCACAAACCCCGGTTGTGCAGCCATACCGGTTTATTGATTTCTGTGGCCCTGCGATAATTGCTGTGAGCCGGCTTCACGGCTTAGGGAGCGAGAAGGTGAAGAGGGAGAGAGAGGAAGAGAGTGATCAGAGACCAGGGGAGCGAGGAGGTGAAGAGAGAGAGAGGAAGAGAGTGATCAGAGACCAGGGGAGCGAGGAGGTGAAGAGAGAGAGAGAGAGAGGAAGAGAGTGATCAGAGACCAGGGGAGCGAGGAGGTGAAGAGAGAGAGAGAGAGAGAGAGAGGGAGGAGACTTTACAGATAGGATAACAAACATAGTGAGAATAAAGAGGATTGCTTAAATGAGGACTGGAGAGTGGAGCCTGTCGGGGAGGAGGGGAGATGGAGGGAGGGAAGGAGGGGAGATGGAGGGAGGGGAGGAGAGGAGGCAGGCTTGAAAAATAGAGAGATGACAGACTGGGTAATCAGGTGGCCATGGATCTCAGGGACAAGCATGCGTTCACACACTCTCTCTTTCTCTCTCTTTCTTTCTCTCCATCTCTCTCACACACACACTTTTCAGTGTACCTTTAACGAGGATAAAAAATGTATTTTTCTTCATTCCCTCATATTCGGTTGACACGCGACTTCCCTATTAATATCCGCTCTAACCTGAGAAATCTTGTTGTCAATGTCATCTTTGATCAGGCTATGCACCTTGACAAGCACATCAAGTCCTAGACCCGTACGTGTTTTTTTCCACCTAAGAAACATAGCAAAACTCAGATCTATTGTATCACACTCGTGAGTTAGAAATGATTATCCATGCCTTTGTCTCATCACGCCTGGGTTATTGTAATTCTCTTTTTACTTGCCTTAGCAAAGCATCCTTGGACCGTCTCTAGGTGGTCCAAAATGCTCCCACCAGGCTGTTGACCAGGTCCAGTAGAACTTCCCATATTACTCCTGTCTTGGCCTCCGTGCACTGGCTTACAGTTAACTTCAGGATCCAGTGCAAGGTTCTTGTAATTGCGTATAGAGCCCTACATGGTCAGACACCTGTATATCTGTGTGACCTGCTCCATGCACATGCTCCCAGCAGGTCACTGAGGTCAGCTGACCAAGCTCTGCTGGTTGTCCCTCACACCAGGCTCAAGACCAGAGGTGACAGAGCCTTTGAGTCTGTGGCACCTAGATTGTGGAATGCTCTTCCTCAGGACTTGAGAGCTGCGACCTCTCTGGACATTTTTTAAGAAGCAGCTAAAGACGCTTCTGTTTAGACATGCGTTTGTCGAATTCATTTGACTGTATGTTTTATAACTGTTGTCCTGTGTTTTAATTTTGTTGATTCTTTGTATGTATTTTAACCTGTTTAAAGCACTTTGTGAGTCCCCTCTGTGAGAAATGCTATATAAATTTATGAGAAAGAGAAGGAGGGTTAAGCACAGCGGTCCATGTAGCCTACTCTAACCATACAGTTTGCATTACATGGCTGGTGCGCATTCCCCTTGTTATGCTTAAATTATGCTAGCCAGCAAGTTCACAAGCAGGACTGGCTTTATCCAAAGCGACTGTAATACCACTCTACTCACTACTACTAATAGCACGAGTGCACCTCCTTTCTAAACAAATTCCCTACATTCTTTTGATTGGGAATTAGGGAAATTATCACATTAGAAATTCATTAGAAATTAGAAAATCATTATTTTTGATCATTGACTTAACAAATCAATTTGTTGTTCAATTATCATACAGATCTGATAATAGGCCTAAATCATGTTTGCCCATATCTGCGGTTAGGTTTAAAATAGTAAGCCTATTTATCTTTTGAAGGTGACAGTGACAACATACGGGACGGGGACAGCCTATTTATTCACAAGTAGGCCTACAAACTTCTGCGTCATTACTGAAACCTGTTCAATACGTCTCGTCATATTCAAGTCTCGTTATAATATGGGAGCTATAGCCTAACATAAGGGAATGGATGAAGGACTTAAAACGAACTGATTATAAGGACTATATATTGGAACATTTGGCCTGAATTAGATTATTGAATTAATAATATTATTAAAAAAAGAAAAGGGCAGATGCCCAGAAATTCAGGAATGTGACATGGACCCCTACTCAACAGTAGCAGGCTACTGTATTTGGTAGTAGTACTAGTGCACTACTGATACACGTTTGGCTTTGTTTTGTGTATCTATTTTGATGGGTGTATAGAGACTTTTTTTGCAAATACAAAAACACAACATTGACCAACGGCATCTTATTTCAAAATATTGTGCCTGTATAATTGTGTTGCCTCTGTGTCTGAAATGAATGAATGAATAAAGCTGGTCAGTTCACCCTGACAAGAATAGCTAGGCGAAGGACAGAAATTAAACCACTAAGGTTACTGCTGGACTTAAAACAATTGTGCTAGCCTCGTTCCATATGAGAACACTCCTGTGTCCAATTTGTACAGTAGATCAGCCTGTGTCCACATAGTTGTTAGCTAACTGGTACAGTAGTTAGCTAGCTAGCTGACTCCTGACGTCTGACCCCTGTGTCACGTGGATGGTGTTTGTGTACGTTGCATGTCTAGCCTACAATAGAGTGCCTAAGCGGAAGCAGGAAAAGACGTCCATGGATGGGACCTTAATTCGGAAAAAATATGTACGGTAGTCAATGGCGATAAACAAATAATTTCTTGATGTATAATGTGATACTGGCCTAAATTACATACAAACTTAAGTTCAAGATATTACAGAAAAGGTCATTCCTAATCCTACTAACATGACAGTTTGAAATACAACTGAGAAAGATGTACTGCATGTTACCTATAGTTTTTTAACTTTCTTTTTTCCTGGCAAGATAGTCGGCTCTTGCTGCAGGGTCTGCGTTGACCCGCTGCCTGTAGCGAGCAGTCTTCTGTTTGCTTGTTTGTGGTGCCATCTAGAAAATAGGTTAAACTAGTTAAACATGACTAATACATGTACAATTACCTAAATGGAATGTCATGCTATACAGTTTTTAAATTTATCTCATGAGATTGTACAATAATTCCTAAATAGGAATGGAAAATGACTGAAATTTAGAAAAATATATCTTAAAGTATACAAAGAGTGCTAAAACAAAGAACCTTATGTATAAATCATGAATACAATATAAATATATAGAAACTACAAATACAGGACATATATCTATAATGTAAAACACTCAGCAGTGGTCGCCCCACATGATACTCGGTCACCCCAGATGATATTTTCAAGTTCAGTCAAATATTACAGGCTAACAGTTAGCTACAGAAACCAAACTATCTACTTCTTACCACATATCACTATCAAATTTATCATCAAAATATAGATTTGCAGATAAAACTTATTATTCACAGTTTTGGGGCGGGTGTCCCACATGATATCCAAAAGTGGCAAGTACATTACAGCAGTTATAAAAGAGATGTATTTGCAAATATGAGAGAGACTTACTAACCTGCCAGTTGTTTGTCTGGGTTTTCCACATGTGGCTGGCTGATGCACCATCTGTCCTTGAGGTGGTTTCAAAATAAAAGTCCCACAATTGTGTTTTCTTGATGGTCGCCCCCGATGATATTTCATAAAGTGAACATATTCGGACAACATTCGTTTGTATATTATGATGGAAATATATGTGCAAATGCTTCATAATTTTGTCAATGAATGCAAAACATATTTGAAATTATGCCAAATAGGGCAAGGGATATATTTAAATCAATTTAAAGTGATTTTAAACCGGTTGTCCAAATCGAAGTCAAGGCTGGACGGTCGCCCCACATGATGTTTTGACACTTCAGATAGCAGAAAAATGACCAATAACTAAAATGTTTGGAGAGGTTAGAGTGGGTATGTATATGGGGAAGGTATTAGAAATACATGTTATCTTTTTAAGTATTTTGAAGTTTTTTTTAAGGTAAAAAATTCAGTTGGACAGAAAAAGTAGGCGTCACGTCATTGACCCAAATACAATTTACTTACTTACTTACTATTCCTTTATTAATTAGATAGCCAGAATTCTAGAAACTAGGGCTGTAAATCTAACACGTTTATAAGTGAAATTAAAAATAAGTGAGCTTAAAAAAACAAACGAAAATTAGTCAATTTTGCCCCCTGACTCCGTAGGTTACATTGTATGTCGCCACAATTTGGCGGTGGGCATGTCACTTCCTGATGGAAGGTGATGGAAGCGGAGGAACAAACGTTGCTTGGCCCTCTGAGTGGAAAATGTACATACGAACAAGGCCCAGATGGAACTGGTGATAAAGACAGTCATATTTACCTGGGGTCCAGTTATTGAATGGTCGAATGGCAATTGGTGGTCAAATTCCTGTACAAAATTTGTTTAATTGATTTTTGATGTGGCTTTGCTGTATGATTGTACTGGGTTTTTGGTTGTTGTCGTTGGTTTTTGTTTACATCTTGTTTCCTTGCAGCATTTTAGTTTTCATTGTTGGTCAAGTTTGTCGTTGTCATGTCTTGTTTTTTGTTTTTGTTTTGCTTTAAAAAACAAAAACACACAAAAAAGACAGTCATACTGTATGCATTCTCTGCAAGAAGGAATTTGCGTCCCATCGCAGTGAATCAGTACTGTATGTTAGTTGAGTTGAGTTGTGCAGTCAGTCCAGCCCCGGCTGCTAACCTACTTGTTGGCATACAGGCAACATGCCTCGCCAAACGAGAGCAGGCAGTAGAGAATGAGTAAGTCTACCTCGAACAAACTGACAAATGTTTCGATCACATCCTAAGTTAGTTGTGCGTTTGGCAAGATTGACCTGTTTAAAGAACTGGCTCCTGCTTGTTGTTTAAGGTGCCGTCTCTGCTGAGGTAGGATTCCTTCACTGTAAAGTGAAGGTGGGGCGGCTGTAGCTCAGTTGGTAGAGCGGGTCGTTCAATGATCGAATGGTCAGTGGTTCGCATCCCAGCTCTGACTGTCCACATGTCCAAGTATTCTTGAGCAAGACACCTAACTCCAAATTTCTCCCAATGAGCAGGTTAGCACCTTGCATGGCAGCTACCGCCATTGGTGTGTGAGTGTGTGTGTGAATGGGTGAGGCCATTGTAAAGCACTTTGAGTGCCGCTAAGGTGGAAAAGTGCTATATAAGTGCAGTCCATTTACCATTTAAAGAGAAGAGAAGGCTTTTGGTTTGTGGCTACTGTACCCTCATGTCTAGTCGGCATAAAGCACTGTAGCTACTGTAACTTTATCTGCATATGTCACCCCTTTTTTGTTCTATAGATAAGTGAGGAAGCTCTGATTGGATACCTAAACGGAAATAAAAATGTATTTGTGAAAAATTCTTAAGATATTGAAATGGAACATATTGACTTCTAAAGCCACATTTTGTAATTCAGTTCAGTGCTTTACTCGTCTGCCGCAATAATGTATGTATGTATGTAAAGTATTTTGAATTATCTTCATCTGGGGTCTTTTCCCAGTAAATGTTGATATCTGATTATTTACCATTAATTAATAAATTACAGATCATGTAATTTGATTACATGTTTTAATGGATTGTCAGCCCTACTAGAACCACTTGACTAAAGGAGCCTGGCTAACTGTAGGTTATTATACCGTCCTCTCTTCTTCTTCTGTGCTGTCTCTCTTTTGCAGTCGGTTACCACGGAAACGAGGTTCAGTGCTGTACTGTACGACGGGCATTATTCTCCAATGGCTACGCTCCGATCCGTGAGTGTTCCCCCCCTCCCTTTCATCACTGGGGTAGAAGACTTGAAGAGAAGCGTGTGTGTGAGAAGAGGTGCATAAAGGTAGAGATGGACAGAGGAAGACTTGAAGAGAACTCTCTTCAAGTCTTCCTTTGTCCATCTCTACCTTTATGCACCTCTTCTCACACACACGCACACACACACACACACACACACACACACACACACACACACACACACACACACACACACACACACACTAATCCTCAGAGACTTTCTTGTTTTTCTGTCAAAGCCTGCACAATTTTCACTTTGCTTAAAGCCCCAGTCTGTGATTGAAAAGTAAATACATTTATTTTGTTTTTCTTTTGGTCCATCACTTAGTGTTGGTGCACAAGGAAAAGTGGTTCCAATTGAAACTCAAGGAAATAAAACATCTACATTTAGGTCCATACATATTTGGACATTGACATAGTTTTCATCATTTTGGCTCTGTACACAACCACAATGGGTTTGAAATGAAACATTAAATAGGTGCTTTAAGTGCAGACTTTCAGCTTTAATTTGAGGGTATTTACATCCAAACCAGGTGAACGGTGTAGGAGCTACAACAAATGTTCTATGTGGTACCTGCTCTCCTCTCTCGCTCTCAGCCTGATGTCCAGCATCAGCCACCTGGTTCTGGACGAAATCCACGAGAGGAACCTGCACTCCGATGTCCTCCTGATCATCGTGAAGGACCTGCTGAAGATCAGACCCGACCTCAAGGTCATCCTCATGAGCGCCACGCTCAACGCAGAAAAGTTCTCCCGATACTTTGGTACGGAAGAAGAGATTGATCAAACCCTGAGTGAATGTGTGGTCCTTGGTGGAATGGAAAATAAACCACTTTCTCAGTGTTGTAATGATGTTGTTGTAATGAAGTTGTCCCCCCCCCCCTCAGGTAACTGCCCTATGATCCACATCCCAGGGATGACCTTCCCAGTCCAGGAGTTCCTGCTGGAGGACGTTGTGGAGATGTTAAGGTAGAACGCCCTGTAGATGAGATACAATCAAGACTCTTCTGCTGAGTGTTACTGTTTTCAAAAGTCCTCTTCACTACAACAACAACAACAAGCAACTAGTCTCACACAGCCAGACCTATCTAACACTTCCTTCACGCTGTGCCACGCTGGAGAAAGATGTGGCTGGACTCATTACCATTTGAGGATATACTGTAAA
Organism: Borostomias antarcticus; assembly: GCF_949987555.1. NCBI lineage: Eukaryota > Metazoa > Chordata > Actinopteri > Stomiiformes > Stomiidae > Borostomias > Borostomias antarcticus. The sequence continues at coordinate 17,808,110 of NC_140234.1, forward strand.
CACTGTGTTTCTTTAAACCAATCACAATTGTCTTTGGCGGAGCAGTTGACAGGTTGTTGTTGTTTCACGTAGTCTGATTGGCCGACCACATAAATCTGGCAGTAATAAACCAATGACAAGGCTTATCCCCAAAACCTACATCCATTGAATCAGACTAGGTCTGACTATGCGACACTGGGGGTAGGGTTAAGGTTGGGGTTAAGGTTTGGGTTAGGGAACCGTAAGAATATTCGTCACATGTATTCTTACGGCGGTGGTAAGAATAAACTGTTTCCTCCCAAATATGCACATTTCCACACACACTTTTTTCCGTTTGCATGAAGGATGTCCTGGAAAATGACGTCTAGAAAAGAGTGGCAACCCTGTAGAAGTGGAGATGAACAGTTAGTCAGATTGTGTGCGTTGAATATTGCACAGGGTCTAATGTTTACGTGTGTGTGTGTGTGTGTGCGCGTGTGTGCCGGGCAGGTACCGACCCCAGAAGCAGGATCAGCGGCCCCGGTGGAAGAGAGGCTTCATGCAGGGCCACGCCTCCCGGCCCGAGCAGGAGCAGAAGGAGGCGGAGTACAAGGAGAGCTGGCCCTGCTACGTCCGCACTCTACGCCAGAAGTGGGTCGTGTGTGTGTGTATGTCTGCGCGTGTGTGTGTGCGTTGTGGCCACCAGGAAACAGAAGTGTGTGAAAACTGTGAAGTGCATATAGAGGGAAGGGGGAAGTAGCCCAGAGGAAGAGGAGTAGAGTGTGTGACCAGGCCGTGTTTTCACCCTGCCTCTCCCGGTTCGTCTGGCAGGTACTCGGACAGCACCGTCGACGTTGTGGAGATGCTGAAGGACAATGACAAGATAGACCTGGAGCTGATAGTGCAGCTGATCCGTCACATTGTCCTCAACCAGGAGGTCAGTCCCCCCCCCCCCTCATCCACCGGACGAACGCCCCATCTCCTCAGACCTTGGGTGCTGTGGAAGGCGCGTGTGAATGAAATCCAAGAACGTCGTGGCCTTTGTTCCCGTTTGAGCCTCAAGATTAGGTTCAATATTCAGCTGCTGCTGCTGGCTATACTGTATGGAGGCTGAATATGGATGTCGGACTGTTTTGTTATTAATCTGTGGCTTGGAAGCCTCTGGAGCTAGAGAGGGAGATATTACCTTAGTCATTTAGCAGACACTTTTGCCCAAAGCGACTTACAATAAGTGCATTCAACGTAGGTAGCCAGAACTCATAAGCACATCTCCTTTCTAAACAAGTGACCAAGAGCTTAAAGGAGTAGTAAAGGGAAAATGCATGTTTAGCCCTGTTTTAAGGTTACTTATGATCATATACAATGGTTCAGATCAAAATGTTGACAAATCTAGCATTTTCGAGAAAGTTGATAATTGCTCTACCACCGTTTTGGTCATACAATGGATGTGGATGGGCATCTTAAAAAATAATTCAAAAACATGTTAAAGGGCAATGCTCGTTTTTGACAACCTGGACCTTATTTACGACATATTATAAGAAGTTTGACTCACCGAGATCAGTTTTGTGTAGTTCGGAGGCCTGTAGAAGAAATTTAAAATCCAGCGCGAGCCAGTATATCCATGTAATGACGGTGATCGGGGCAGCGAGAATGCAGTTTCTCAAAATCTATTTTCGGCCGCTAAACGGTTGTTTTCATCAATCAGATTGGATGAATCGACAGTTGAGATTCCTCAACGCGAGCCATTGTTGTGGTTTTCAAATACGGGGTCTTTAGCCTCTGTAATATGATCTTTACACGCCTTTCCCCACTTGCTTCTCTGCGCTACGATCGGATTGTTGCTGACGAATGACGACGACAATATTCTCGGCACCAACAACGATCGTAGCGCAGAGAATGTGAGCCAGAGAATAGCCAGTCTGCGCGCTGGCCTGTGCGCATGCGTGCTGGAGCAAGTGGGGAAAGGCGTGTAAAGATCATATTACAGAGGCTAAAGACCCCGTATTTGAAAACCACAACAATGGCTCGCGTTGAGGAATCTCAACTGTCGATTCATCCAATCTGATTGATGAAAACAACCGTTTAGCGGCCGAAAATAGATTTTGAGAAACTGCATTCTCGCTGCCCCGATCACCGTCATTACATGGATATACTGGCTCGCGCTGGATTTTACATTTCTTCTACAGGCCTCCGAACTACACAAAAGTGATCTCGGTGAGTCAAACTTCTTATAATATGTCGTAAATAAGGTCCAGGTTGTCAAAAACGAGCATTGCCCTTTAAACGATTTCAAAGACAAGAAACTTGGTGTTAGTTGGTGTTCTGACATATAATTCGCCATAAAGTAAGATTCTAGTTCATCTGGAAAGGCTTTTTAAAATATTTAGCATATAACTATTTAGTTGCAGCACATACGTGTGTAAACGTCCGCAAACTAGGTAGCCTAGCAACATAAACAATGACAATAGCTACCGTAAATAGTTCCGCTTCCTGAATCCCCTCTGCGGATTGATCTACACATCTACAACGGTCGCTTCAATACAAGTCAATGGATTTCATAAAATGATCAATAAAACCCTACAGGATTCATACTTTGCGGCAAATTTGATGTCAGAACACCAACGTCACCAATTATACCCTCGATGAGCTTCTTGTTTTTGAAATCAAGAGTTTAACATGTTTTTGAATGATTTTTCAAGATGCCCATCCGCATCCATTGTATGACCAAAACAGTGGTAGAGCAATTATCAACTTTCTCGAAAATGCTAGCTTTGTCAACGTTTTGATCTGATCCAACCCAACAGGGATAAACATGCATTTTCCCTTTACTACTCATTTAACCTAGTGCTGAGGTTAAACTGCGAGAACTAAGTACAAATCCAGTAATTGCTAGGCGAAGAGGTGAGGTTTTCAGCCTGCGGCGAAAGATGGGCAGCGACTCCGCTGACCTCATTTGGGGTGTTTACGTTCCACCGCCGCGGGGCCCGGACTGGACAGAGCCGCGACCGGGCCGATCGACCGCGAGGACCTCAGGAGCGACGGGGCAAACCTGTCGCCTCGAGGCAGCAGAGCGAAGCGGTCGGGCTTTACCACGGCCTGGAGGGAGGAAGGAGCTGTTCTTTTCGCTGCCTCGTTACAGGGAGCCAGTGTGGAGAAGGGAGTTTGTGTTGTGGAACGTGGGGCGGTTGACATGGGGGGAGAGGGGGGCTTGGAGAGAGAGGGACTGGAGGAGGTGGGGGGGGGGGGAGAAGCACAGGTGAAGCAGATGGGAGCAACAGAACCAGCGAAATGAGTGGCAATGGAAGAGAGAGAGGGAGAGAGACAGAGAGAGAATGACAGAGAGATTGAGAGAGACTAAAGAATAAAGCTTCTTGACGTGATAAGAGAGAGAGAGAGAGAGAGAGAGAGAGAGAGAGAGAGAGAGAGAGAGAGAGAGAGAGAGAGAGAGAGAGAGAGAGAGAGAGAGAGAGAGAGAGAGAGAGAGAGAGAGAGAGAGAGAGAGAGAGAGAGAGAGAGAGAGAGAGAGAGAGAGAGAGAGAGAGAGAGAGAGAGAGAGAGAGAGAGAAGCAGGAGGAGGACATGAAGGGAGATGTGAGATGAGAGGAAGTGAAATGATGGGGACTGGCAACAGCTCCACTCTAACGAAACACACGTTCTGCCAAAATGTGTTGAGGGTAAGAGGTCCGATTACCTGAGAACATTTTGTGCCTTTTTTGTTGCTAGTTCGCTTGTCTGGTTTCAGTAAACATATAATATCAACATGTTACATTTTACAGGTTTATTTTATGTTTCACCAGACAAGCTAGCTAGCGAGCTTGCAACGACAAAAAAGTCACAAAATGTTATTAGATAATCAGACTTCTTACCCCGGACACATTTTGAGCTGACAGGTCCATCAGCCCTCCCCCATCCTTCCTATCCTACTGATAACCTGTCTATTAATCTCAATTACTAGTGGTCCAAACCATGGACAATGCAAGAAAGAGGGATGGATGGGCTACACCTGAAACAAGCTAACACATTTGGCGAGGATTTGAATTGTTGCTATTTTTATTCTAAATTTTTAGCCTTTTGGCACTGGTGATTTTCTTTTGGCTCTGGCTAAAATCTCTTTGGGGGGGTGCCACAAAATCCTCTATGCAGGAAAAACCCTGGTGTGTGTGGGTCTCTCTCCCTCTCTCTCTCTCTCTCTCTCTCTCTCTCACCCTTTACCTTTCATCTCCCTCCATACATTTCATCTTCCTCCAGACATATTATGCCTCCTCTACCTCACTGCGAGGTCTTTGCTTCATTTCCGTTCCCCGGCCCTGTGTGAATAGATGGCTCCAATTATTCCTGCCAGAGACGGTGAATGAGTGGCTGTGTGCAAGGTTATGGTTAGTGTCACTCACGACTCCATCGGTGTTTGCGTCATCGCTCCATTCGCCATTACTGAAAAAGCCAAGGCCAAGACACACACAAATCCCTATGCGTGTGTGTTTATGTGTGTGTGTGTGACAGGTCAGGTCCTCTTCAGTGAGTAACTCAGAGTAATTATCCCTGTCCATACGTCCCCTATCTCTGTCCAGGCGGCTAATTCGCAGGAACATTGTCAGATGGCCGAGAGGGAAGCGCTTGATTGGTCGTGACGGGGTTCGGTGCCGGGGCTACGGGCCGCCGGCCAGGGTTCCGTTCGTCGTGATTGGTTAATTAAGACGCTTGAGTCTATGATTACACACCCATGGGGATGACATGGCAGGTCCCTTTGAGATGTGTGTGTTGTACTGTGTATTGTACTGTGTGTGTGTGTGTGTGTGTGTGTGTGTGTGTGTGTGTGTTGTACTGACTGTGTGTGTGTGTGTGTGTGTGCGCATGCGTGTGTGCGTGCATGATTGATTGATTCGATTTTGAATAACTGCTACCCATTGTCTGTGAGTGTGTGTGTCACATTGCTATTGAGTCGGGCATCACTGTGTGTGTCTCTTGGGGGAGTCTATTGCCTGTGTGCTCCCATGGTCTCAGTGGAGGGTGAGGGGTAATCAGCTGCCTTAATTAAACAGTATGGGGAGCACATGGCAGGCCCTGC
>NC_140234.1:17815632-17820632 GCF_949987555.1 Borostomias antarcticus
TATACTCTTTAAGCTTGCTAAATATAGAGTCCAAACTTCACCAAAGATCAGAATTTATTTATACATCAGATGGGTGTGTGTGTGTGTGTGTGAGTGTGTGTGTGTTTGCGGGTACAGTGTGTGTGTGAGTGTGTTTGTGTGTGCGGGTACAATGTGTGTCCACAGCAAGTTGTCTATGCTAAATATAGAGTCCAGACTTCACCAGAGCTATTTATATTATACATTATACACACAATTTATTTATACATCAGTTTGACACGTGTGTGTGTGTGTGTGTGTGTGTGCGCGTGTGTGTGCGTGCGTGCGTGTGTGTGTGTGTGTGTGTTTGTGCATTGTGTGCCTGCGTGCGTGCGTGCGTGCGTGCGTGTGCGTGCGTGTGTGTGTGTGTGCAGTAACAAGCTGCCTGAATGGCTGCCTTGGTCTGACGTTTCCTCTCTGGCCCCTCCCTCCCTCAGCATCACCATAGATGACGTGGTGTACGTGATCGACGGAGGGAAGATCAAGGAGACCCACTTTGACACCAACAACAACATCAGCACCATGACCGCAGAGTGGGTCAGCCTGGCCAACGCCAAGCAGAGGAGAGGACGCGCCGGCAGGTGTGTGTGTGTGTTTGTGTGTGCAGGGTTTTTCCTGACTCAGAATGGGTCTTTGAGGGGTGATGCATACACCAAAAAAAAAAAACTTGTGTGTGTCTCTCTCTCTCTCTTTCCATCTCTCATTGCCCCCCCCCTCCTCTCTCTCTCTCTCTCTCTCTCTCTCTCTCTTTCCCTCACACTCGTTTGCTCTCCCCTCCTATCTTCCTATCTTTCTCTCTCCACTACCCTCATCTGGTTTGTGTGCGTGTGTGTGCGCGTGTGCGCGCGTGCGTGCGTGTGTGTGCGTGCATGCGTGTGTGTGTGTGAGAGAGATTCAGGTCTGGTTGGCAGGGTCTGGCTGGGGGAGCAGTGCCGTCTGTCTGTATTTTCTCAGCCAAGCACCAATTAACAGCAGCAGCAGCTTAAATGTGACCCGCTCTGCATATCTAATGTGAAGGCACAGCCAGAGTCCAGTTCACCATGGCAACTAACTTTGTCATTTCACATCCTTTATTTAACTTTATTATGAGGCCCACTCAGTGTGTGCGTGTTTGTACTTATATATGTGTGTGTGTGTTTGTTTGTGTGTGTGTGTGTGTGTGTGTGTAGGGTGTGCCCAGGGAAGTGTTACCACCTGTATGATGGTCTAAGGGCCAGTCTACTGGATGCCTACCAGCTACCAGAGATCATGAGGACGCCCCTGGAGGAGCTCTGCTTGCAGATCAAGGTGATGTGTGTGTGTGTGTGTGTGTGTGTGTGCGTGTCAGTCAGAAACGACAAGGTCACTGATAGAAGATACAACAGTTGTAAGACCCTTTGTGATCACAAGGTCAAGGGTGTGACCTCAGCTGTGAGTGGGTCCAGTAATGTGTTGAAGTCCATGGAGTTCAAGAGGTTGATAAAGTCCCCGGCTTTTGAATCACCCTCGTTATCAACATGCAGCTTAAAATCGCCTGTGATGACAGTCGTATCATAGTTTGTGCGGATAAAGGACAGGAGTTGAGAGAAATCTACTAAGAAGGTTGGACATTGCTTGGGAGGCCTATACACAGCGACTGTCAAAACTGGAGCCTGGCACTTTAAAATTACAGCATGATATTCAAAAGAGGTAAACTCATGAAAGGAAGTGCTCCTGCAGCTCAGAGCATCCGTAGCTATGGTGACTGTTGTAGAAGATTTTTAACTCATCTAGTCAAAGAGCATTTGCCAAGATTCGCTCAAAGAGGTTAAGTCTGGTTTATTGAGAAAACATACGAGCGCAAGGACTTGAGGATAACGCACGTGAGTGGTTCATCCAACAGAAGTGCCGCAGTCTGGTCTTGCGCGGCCTTATATTCAAGCAATACACAGGTATGACGCTTCCAGGGATGTGATTGGCTAACCCATTGTGCACGTCATATTAAATGGCAGGCGTCATCAACAGTGGTCGAGAATACAGACAGGTGACATGAGAAAAGGCGGTAATTCTTGCAGGGACAATGGGACAAAGGATGGTTATTCTGGAGCAGACAACGTCTAGGTGTGTTGACCTCCTGGAGGTCATCCTGTCATAAATTAGATTAGCACAGCTATGTGAAAGGTTGAGGGAGGTGGTGAGGTGGTGAAACTACAATTTCTATGACACCAGTCCCCCCTCCTTTTTCCCACTCCTAGCAGACTGAGAGAAGCCAGCGTTGAGAGGAGAGGCTTTAATGAGCGCTGCTCACCCATTTTCTTTTAGTCAAGTTCTAGTTCAAAACATGCCCTCTAATTTACATTCACGAGATAGTTGATGAGAAACGTTTTGCCAGCCAGGTACCTGATATTCAGAATTGCCATTGATATACAGTATTCTCTGGACAGAGGGACTGACTCGAGTTACACTTTGTTAGAAGACTAATCTAGAGGCACAGATCTCAACTCCGTTTGGTGTGTGACTGGCTCTGTAGGATCTTGAAAAAGAAAGGCATTGTGTTATCCTGTTTACAGGCCTACCACTAGAAACACTAGGATCACTAAAAACGGAGTGTGTGTGTGTGTGTGTGTGTGTGTGTGTGTGTGTGTGTGTGTGTCTGTGTGTCTGTGTGTCTGTGTGTGTGTGTGTGTGTGTGTGTGTGTGTGTTATAGGGCGGTAGGTTCAAATTCAAACTTTGTCACGTGTGAAATGCTTGGGCACGGCTCTCCCTGTCATAACATAGAAGACACCCAACACCAACGGACACATATACAACAATGTGTGTTACATACAGAGAGCAGGGCATGCAGGTGCATCAGCTGTTCAGCAGCCTGACTGCCTGTGGGAAGAAACTGCTACTGAGACGGGTGGTGTGTGATTTGATCCCGTAGCGTTTTTTTTAGATGGAAGGAGCGAGAACTGAGCATGAGCAGGGTGGCTGGGGTCCTTAATGATGTTTTAGGCTTTACTCTGTCGGCGGGTGGTGTAGACGTCACAGAGAAGAGGCAGTTCTGTGCTGATTTTAGCTGCGGTCTTTACTATCTTTGTCTATAAATGTTCTTAGCCGGTAGACAAACATACTCCAGGAGCTTGCTCGATCGCCTTGTTGAGAGGGGTCAGGGAAGAATTTTTACAGCTCACTTATCTGTCCCCCGGGTGATTACTGTTTGTTTGCTTCCCTCTGGAATATGTAGAGGTGGGTCGTATGCCCACCTCCCTTGTTCTCTGTAAAGCGCATTGTGTTGCCTCTGGGTATGAAATGCGCTATACAAATAAAGCTTTGATTGATTGATTTACAGTCTCTCTGTAGTAGTCACTCAGCAGTCCTGAGCAGTCATATTCTCAAACCACACTGATAGAGAATGTAAGAACACTCTCAATGGTGCGGCCATAGAAAGGGCACTGGCGCTCAGTGTGCAGCCCGGGGGTTAGAGCATCCGACCGCTGACTGAAAGGAGAGGCTGCCGGTTTAAGACCGGGCCAGGCGACTTGATCAATCATTGCTTACCGTTGTGCCTTTGAGCAAGGCAAAACGCTCGCTCCAAAAACATTTTGGATAAAGTTACGTTAAAGTGTATGCTAAATGACTAAAAATAAATTGTTAACGATAGGGGTGTCTGACCGGTCAGTGGAGGTGTGGACGCTGGGCCCTGGCGCTATCATTTTCAGTCATGACATCGCCGAAATTGCATTTCCCACACCTTAAAGCGCCAAAGTTTTGTTGTGTGTCCGACGGCATCAGTTTCACCAAAATAGGGCCCATTGTATTGAATCACAGGCTTTCTCATCCAATCAGGCCTGGAGGGCTTCATCGTCTGGTGACTCATGCTTCCTCACTGGTACAAACATCGCTTCCCCTCCTGTATCTGTCCTACACACAATACACAAACACACATGAATCTCTCTCTCACATACACACACAGACACACACACACACACACATCTGTATGCACGTCCACATAAAGACACACAAACACATGAACTAACGCAAACACACACACACACACTCGTACAAAAAGATCATCCTCTCGCATATTTTGTCCTGTCCTAATGGCACACACAGCTGTTCACCGTGATTCACTGTGATTATCACTTTTGGTTGTAATCAGTGGTTTCACACACAGCCGTAATGGAGTAATGGATCTGTGTGCGTGTGCGTGTGTGCGTGCGCGTGCGTGTGTGTGTGTGTGCGTGCGTGTGTGTGCGTGTGTGTGTGTGTGTGTCAGTCAGTCTGCCCCATTATGTGAGAGGAAGGCTAATGCAATCAAGCCTTGTAGAGGTAGGAATCCTGTCAACAAACCTCCGCCTGCGGCTACAATGGACCTATTGTGTGGTATTGTGAACCCAGACGTGGATGGACTCTGCTATTCTGGGCTTTGTTTACCCGCTCTCCTCTGAGTCCATCCTAGGCGTGTGTTTGTTGTGTTTGGAGCTGATCAAAGTGGTGATAGTGGCTGGCCTGTACCCTTAACTTTAATGGTCAGACCCAGCTTCAGTGTGAGTGTGAGAATACAAATAGGCACACACACACACACACACACACACACACACACACACACACTAGGGCTGTCGAAATTGAGTTTGAATATATTCAAATTAATTCAGTAGAGTTCAAACGATATTCGATAAAGAAAATAAAATATTTTTCATGAATATAATAGCCTAATAAAATAACCCTTGACTGTAATATTGTACTGTGAACACGGTTAACCCTCGCTGAGGTGTTAACCTTCATCTTTCAATAAGGTGCTGGGTCTGGATTATTGGATTATTGCCCGTAAATAAATTGTAGCCTATAAATGTTCTGTTATTAATGTAAATCGCTGTATAGATTTTGATAAATACAGTGGGACCCCACTCATCCGAACTTCAGAGATCTGAACCTCCCCGTCTACCGGACAGGCTTAAAAAAAACTCTTTTTTTGAGCCTGCTATCTGGTTACTGGTGAGATTTTCATTACAGTACTGTACTTGCATTCAAATCTGTC
>NC_140234.1:17830632-17840632 GCF_949987555.1 Borostomias antarcticus
ACTAGCAGGTCTCTCAGGTCATGTGACCTGCTCCATCCCTACATCACTAGCAGGTCTCTCAGGTCATGTGACCTGCTCCACCCCTACATCACTAGCAGGTCTCTCAGGTCATGTGACCTGCTCCACCCCTACATCACTAGCAGGTCTCTCAGGTCATGTGACCTGCTCCACCCCTACATCACTAGCAGGTCTCTCAGGTCATGTGACCTGCTCCACCCCTACATCACTAGCAGGTCTCTCAGGTCATGTGACCTGCTCCACCCCTACATCACTAGCAGGTCTCTCAGGTCATGTGACCTGCTCCACCCCTACATCACTAGCAGATCTCTCAGGTCATGTGACCTGCTCCACCCCTACATCACTAGCAGATCTCTCAGGTCATGTGACCTGCTCCACCCCTACATCACTAGCAGATCTCTCAGGTCATGTGACCTGCTCCATCCCCACATCACTAGCAGATCTCTCAGGTCATGTGACCTGCTCCACCCCTACATCACTAGCAGATCTCTCAGGTCATGTGACCTGCTCCACCCCCACATCACTAGCAGGTCTCTCAGGTCATGTGACCTGCTCCACCCCCACATCACTAGCAGGTCTCTCAGGTCGTCTGACCAAGGCCTGTTGGTTGTTCCCCGCTCAAGGCTAAAGACTAAAGGTGACCGAGCCTTCGAAGTCCTGGCTTCTAGGCTGTAAACCTGTTTTGTTTTTATTTATTGATATTTTGTGAAGGACTTTGTGACCTGGCCTGTGAAAGTTGCTATATAAATAAAATGTACCTACTTACTTACACCCTCCCTCCATCTCTCTCTCCCCCGCGTCCTCTCCCTCCCTCCCTCCCTGGCCCCAGAGTCTGAAGTCGGAGTTGGACTCTCTGCTCGAGGAGAAGATCCGCAGCCCCGCCCCCGTGGACTGGACCAACCGCCGGTCCAAAGACTGCGCCGTCATCACCGCCATCATAGACCTCATCACCACCCAGGAGAAGCCCGGCCGCGCCGGCCCAGCCCACGCTGGCCGGAATCCCGCCCCCAGGGGAACACACCGCTTCTTTAACGACAACGGCGGGGACGATGACGAGGAGGAGGAGGATGAGTACTAGACTGGTCCTCTTGACCGGTTTGGGTTTACAGTGCAGGGTCAGAGCGAGTGAGGCGGCAAGCTATTCTGAAGCAGCTCCACTCTCCCACGGAGTAAATAAAGAGTAAATAAAGAGTAAATAAATACAGATACAGGTATAGTTGTGAGTATGGACGAGCTGACCTTATATACATGGTCATTCACATCCGATCACGGCAATTCACATCCGAGCCTGCTGGCTAGATTTGCTCATACCATCGATTGATTAATTGATTGGGTCCAAACTAACTTTGGCAGTTAACTTTAGTCCTGGGGAGGGACAGGACCAGCCTCCAGCTCTCCTACATTCTCACTGGAAGATGGAAGAGCAAGACATCTGGATGCTTAAACTTCGTTTTTAATTTGCCTCCAGTTGTAAAACCAAATTTCTTTGTTTTGGTTTTCATTATATAGATAAACTAAGCTACTTGTTTCTCTGTTGATTTGTATATTGTCTATTTGCGTGTTAATACTTCCATGCTGCTGTAAGGGATGGATGTGAATAAAGTACACCTTACTGCAGCGTTCAGGGCCTGTGTGTGTGTGTGTGTGTGTGTGTGTGCGTGCGCGTGTGCGTGGGCGCATCTAAACATGCAGTATAAAACTCCTAGATTCAGGAACATCTATGTTAAATTATATCTGTTACTCGTCTCATGAAACGGGCTCAATTCTCCATAGTTGTAATAGTTAATATCAATATCACATCTGTCTCTTCCCTAATGTCACCATCATTATGAAAACTTGATTTCCTTTTTCATGTATCATACGCATTCATTTTCATAAAAACCAACCAGCAAGTTGAACATTAAACTTTTATTAACAAGTAGCCAATGGCAGAGAGGAAAAATCTAAACTCGAGTAAAATTCCTTATAAGCGTCTATAATAAAGATCTGTATTTGAGGATTACATACAAGTTACAACGGAAGCCGTCACTTAGTACATATTTACATATGTGAGATTTACAATGGCTTAATGTGTTGACTTAGTTTTCCCTGAGTGCAAAAGTAAAGCTTTGTCTGGATCAGCTGAGAGCACATTACAGATCCTGGATCAGCTGAGAGCACGTTTCAGATCACACTGTACCTGTTTCACAGTCAGGCTCTGTACACTGTTACTAGACGAGGGAAACGCACTCTGTTCCTTTGATAATCTCTGATCTCACATGACTGAATAGGTGAAAACATCTGCTTTTCTACCCAGCTGTCACCAATCCAGTCAGGCCAGATCAGTGATTTCTCCATGGAAGGGCAAGAGGAAGGATATCTAGACAAATCCAACAGGGCCTATTATAATTTTAGTTGAAGCCAGAGTACTTTGTTTGATGAATGGTGGAACACCACTTTTCTGACCGTCCCATTCATTTTCCGCGTACAAGACAAGGTTACACGTAGGAGATGACTCAGACCAGACAATTATTAAAACCCTCGACCGCTCTTCCGGTTTCACAACACATTGAATCTCACAAACCAACCATTCAGGTATTCATAGAACTCTGATCTGATCTTCTTAAAAACATCCAGACACTGGGAGGGGAATGAAACATGGTCTAGTCCGGTGAGGTGACTGGGTCTAGTCCGGTGAGGTGACTGGGTCTAGTCCGGTAAGGTGACTGGGTCTAGTCCGGTAAGGTGACTGGGTCTAGTCCGGTGAGGTGACTGGGTCTAGTCCGGTGAGGTGACTGGGTCTAGTCCGGTAAGGTGAGGTGACTGGGTCTAGTCCGGTGAGGTGACTGGGTCTAGTCCGGTGAGGTGACTGGGTCTAGTCCGGTGAGGCGACTGGGTCTAGTCCGGTGAGGCGACTGGGTCTAGTCCGGTGAGGCGACTGGGTCTAGTCCGGTGAGGCGACTGGGTCTAGTCCAGTAAGGTGAGGCGACTGGGTCTAGTCCGGTAAGGTGAGGCGACTGGGTCTAGTCCGGTGAGGTGACTGGGTCTAGTCCGGTAAGGTGACTGGGTCTAGTCCGGTAAGGTGACTGGGTCTAGTCCGGTGAGGCGACTGGGTCTAGTCCGGTGAGGCGACTGGGTCTAGTCCGGTGAGGCGACTGGGTCTAGTCCGGTGAGGCGACTGGGTCTAGTCCAGTAAGGTGAGGCGACTGGGTCTAGTCCGGTAAGGTGAGGCGACTGGGTCTAGTCCGGTGAGGTGACTGGGTCTAGTCCGGTAAGGTGACTGGGTCTAGTCCGGTGAGGTGACTGGGTCTAGTCCGGTAAGGTGACTGGGTCTAGTCCGGTAAGGTGACTGGGTCTAGTCCGGTAAGGTGACTGGGTCTATCTAGTCCGGTAAGGTGACTGTGTCTAGTCCAGTAAGGTGACTGGGTCTAGTCCGTTAAGGTGACTGTGTCTAGTCCGGTAAGGCGACTGGGTCTATCTAGTCCGGTAAGGTGACTGGGTCTAGTCCGGTGAGCTGACTGGGTCTAGTCCGGTAAGGTGACTGGGTCTAGTCCGGTAAGGTGACTGGGTCTAGTCCGGTAAGGTGACTGGGTCTAGTCCGGTGAGGTGACTGGGTCTAGTCCGGTAAGGTGACTGGGTCTAGTCCGGTGAGGTGACTGGGTCTAGTCCGGTGAGGTGACTGGGTCTAGTCCGGTAAGGTGACTGGGTCTAGTCCGGTGAGGCGACTGGGTCTAGTCCGGTAAGGTGACTGGGTCTAGTCCGGTGAGGTGACTGGGTCTAGTCCGGTAAGGTGACTGGGTCTAGTCCGGTGAGGTGACTGGGTCTAGTCCGGTGAGGTGACTGGGTCTAGTCCGGTAAGGTGAGGTGACTGGGTCTAGTCCGGTAAGGTGAGGTGACTGGGTCTAGTCCGGTAAGGTGAGGTGACTGGGTCTAGTCCGGTAAGGTGAGGCGACTGGGTCTAGTCCGGTAAGGTGAGGTGACTGGGTCTAGTCCGGTGAGGTGACTGGGTCTAGTCCGGTAAGGTGACTGGGTCTAGTCCGGTGAGGTGACTGGGTCTAGTCCGGTAAGGTGACTGGGTCTAGTCCGGTAAGGTGACTGGGTCTAGTCCGGTAAGGTGACTGGGTCTAGTCCGGTAAGGTGACTGGGTCTAGTCCGGTGAGGTGACTGGGTCTAGTCCGGTGAGGTGACTCGGTCTAGTCCGGTGAGGTGACTGGGTCTAGTCCGGTAAGGTGACTGGGTCTAGTCCGGTGAGGCGACTGGGTCTAGTCCGGTAAGGTGACTGGGTCTAGTCCGGTGAGGTGACTGGGTCTAGTCCGATGAGGTGACTGGGTCTAGTCCGGTGAGGTGACTGGGTCTAGTCCGGTAAGGTGACTGGGTCTAGTCCGGTGAGGTGACTGGGTCTAGTCCGGTGAGGTGACTGGGTCTAGTCCGGTGAGGTGACTGGGTCTAGTCCGGTGAGGTGACTGGGTCTAGTCCGGTGAGGCGACTGGGTCTAGTCCGGTGAGGCGACTGGGTCTAGTCCGGTGAGGTGACTGGGTCTAGTCCGGTGAGGTGACTGGGTCTAGTCCGGTAAGGTGAGGTGACTGGGTCTAGTCCGGTAAGGTGAGGTGACTGGGTCTAGTCCGGTGAGGTGAGGTGACTGGGTCTAGTCCGGTGAGGTGACTGGGTCTAGTCCGGTGAGGTGACTGGGTCTATCTAGTCCGGTAAGGTGACTGGGTCTAGTCCGGTAAGGTGACTGTGTCTAGTCCAGTAAGGTGACTGTGTCTAGTCCGGTAAGGCGACTGGGTCTATCTAGTCCGGTAAGGCGACTGGGTCTATCTAGTCCGGTAAGGTGACTGGGTCTAGTCCGGTAAGGTGACTGGGTCTAGTCCGTTAAGGTGACTGTGTCTAGTCCGGTAAGGTGACTGGGTCTAGTCCGGTAAGATGACTGGGTCTAGTCCGGTAAGGTGACTGGGTCTAGTCCGGTGAGGTGACTGGGTCTAGTCCGGTAAGGTGACTGGGTCTAGTCCGGTAAGGTGACTGGGTCTAGTCCGGTAAGGTGACTGGGTCTAGTCCGGTAAGGTGACTGGGTCTAGTCCGGTGAGGTGACTGGGTCTAGTCCGGTAAGGTGACTGGGTCTAGTCCGGTAAGGTGACTGGGTCTAGTCCGGTGAGGTGACTGGGTCTAGTCCGGTGAGGTGACTGGGTCTAGTCCGGTGAGGTGACTGGGTCTAGTCCGGTAAGGTGACTGGGTCTAGTCCGGTAAGGTGACTGGGTCTAGTCCGGTAAGGTGACTGGGTCTAGTCCGGTAAGGTGACTGGGTCTAGTCCGGTAAGGTGACTGGGTCTAGTCCGGTAAGGTGACTGGGTCTAGTCCGGTGAGGTGACTGGGTCTAGTCCGGTAAGGTGACTGGGTCTAGTCCGGTAAGGTGACTGGGTCTAGTCCGGTGAGGTGACTCGGTCTAGTCCGGTGAGGTGACTGGGTCTAGTCCGGTGAGGTGACTGGGTCTAGTCCGGTGAGGTGACTGGGTCTAGTCCGGTGAGGTGACTGGGTCTAGTCCGGTGAGGCGACTGGGTCTAGTCCGGTGAGGTGACTGGGTCTAGTCCGGTGAGGTGACTGGGTCTAGTCCGGTGAGGTGACTGGGTCTAGTCCGGTAAGGTGAGGTGACTGGGTCTAGTCCGGTGAGGTGACTGGGTCTAGTCCGGTAAGGTGAGGTGACTGGGTCTAGTCCGGTGAGGTGACTGGGTCTAGTCCGGTGAGGTGACTGGGTCTAGTCCGGTGAGGTGACTGGGTCTATCTAGTCCGGTAAGGTGACTGGGTCTAGTCCGGTGAGGTGACTGGGTCTAGTCCGGTAAGGTGACTGGGTCTAGTCCGGTAAGGTGACTGGGTCTAGTCCGGTGAGGTGACTGGGTCTAGTCCGGTAAGGTGACTGGGTCTAGTCCGGTAAGGTGACTGGCAGAATCCCATTTGAACCCTCCGCCATCCTCACAAGCTCTAGTCTTCTTAAGTTATTAGATTCCAATTCTGGCAAAGGTGAAGCCATTACCCAGCAGTGATTACTAAAACCGATCCAATCCACTCTGATGTACATGAAAGTGCCTTAGGGAACGGAGATGGCTGGATTTGGAGTCGGGCCAGGGTGGAAGATTTACTATTCGTTTTGTGGGTCACCACTTTCGACTTTTTTCCCATCTCAGTTACACATTCCAATTCCCCCCAAGTAGGTGCAGAAATCAGTCCATAGAGCATTTCAGAGTTAGTTTTTTTCAATACATAAATCCAGTCCATTAGTCTGGAAACTGTCGGTCCTGTCGGCCATTTTAGGTCATCCCAAAATGCTCATCAACTTTCAGTCACATTTCCACTGACACTTGGAGACAACTTATAATTCTTTAGTCGTGAAGCTGAACTGTTGAGCTGTCCATTCCACCATTCAGTCACAGCGCACCCCCATGACCTGGCACATTAAAACCACTTTGTGATATAAGAAGTACATATTTCATGCGTACATTAATGTTAGTTGTTACGTGCATAGTGACAGAGGGTTCCACTACTGGCAGCTTGGTCTTCACCTCTCCTACCCTGTCTGTCTGTCTGGCTGGACAGACTATCTGAACCGCTGGCTGCGTGAGTGTGTGTGTGTACTGTATGTGTGCCTTAGGAAGAACAAAAGCAGTCACTCGGGCAGTGGTCAGAGAGACAGAGTGAGGTTGATAAAAGGCCACAGGGTCAAACTATCCCTCCACAGCAAGGGGGACTGGTCACTCACTGAGAACATCACCTTCACAGCAACACAAGTTGCTCCACACACTAAAACACAATGGCAATATAAAGAGCCCTCGTTTCACACTTGACATGTACAAGCATTAAAACAAAGTCCATCATTGGGTATACAGGAAGACATGTCCTCATTGTTAGTGGACAGAGAGCATTAGTTTTCACCTGGGAAGCACACTGCCCCTCACATGACATCCAAGACGCCACACAGAGTCTCCAATAGACGAGGGTCAGGCTGCTCCACACATCGCCCTGCTGACCAAATGGATTTCCTATTGGTCTGTGATGGTGGTGAGCTCTCACATTGGTCAATAGCACTTGAAGGCGGGTCACTTGTGTGGCTGGAGGCCATGTCTGGTTGAGAGCGTTCACCCATTAGTCAAGAGTGCTCAACGCCTGCAGGTAATTGGTTAATCTAGCGGTCGTTGCCAGCCGAGAAAGCTCTCGTGTATAACGTTACATCTTAAAGGCGGACAGAGTGGGTGGAGCCGGGCGGTCGAGCTCATACGTTGGTCTCGAGGCCCTGGAGGCGATCCATCCTCTGCATGTTGCGTTCGATCGTGGCCTGGCATGTGATTGGCTGGGCGCATTCTGACAGGAACCACCCCCTCTCGCCGTCCCGCAGTCGCTTGCCCTCATACCAGCCTGAGAGAGAGAGAGATGGAGTAGAGAGAGAGCAGAGAGGGAGAGAGTAGAAGAATAGGATCAATACACACAGAGACATACCTGTAAGGATTCACACAATAACACACACAAGACGCGCCACCAAGTCCATTTAGAAATGCCTGGCGGAATCGGGGAGACAACTCAATAATAGACACGTTGCAGCTTCGGTCCTCGTGGGTCGACAGATCTATTCTAGACTGTCTGGCGTTTGATACCGTATTCTGTCTGGTCTACAAAGGCCTTCGCACATGAAAGACAGTAGCCATGGAAGCACAAAGGGAGCCATTCAACCTTTTTAAACGTTTTTCAGAGTGTGTGTGTGTGTGTGTGTGTGTGTGTGTGCGCGAATACATCATACAATATATCATCAAACAGCTCCTAGCTACACAACAGTCTCAGTGGAGGCGATGCTCCAGGGATGAGAGAGAGGGAGGGAGAGAGAGAGGGAGCGAAGGATGAATAGCATACAAAGAAAAACGCGGATGGGAGATGAATGAGAAGAGTAGACGGACGAGGATGTGCAGAGAGAGGGAGAGAGGTGGAGAGCGAAAGAGAGGGAGAGAGTGGCGTGGTAGGAGAGAGAGTGGCGTGGTAGGAGAGAGAAGGGTGCGTGGTAGAGGCATGAACCCACCGTCCTCCACCGTCTGCGAGACCAGCACGACGTCGGCCACCTGCAGGGACAGCTCGTCCGGCTGCTTGGCCGTGTAGGTCCTCGTCACCTCCACCTGCGTGGCATCTGGGACCGCGCAAACACACACAGAGTCAGCACCGGAGCTCAGAGACAGCACAAAACACAGGAGACGGGACGACAGTGCCGCGCATCCGCCACAAGGTGGCGCGCTAGCCCAGGCGGTGAACGACAACGGGTCAAACGGGATCTAGCGCCGTTAGGGTGAATGTGTATTGTGCGAGAGGCTCACTGGCTCTGTCGTCCTGGTTCTTCTTCTCGTTGTTGTTCTGACCCAGGGCGCTGATCCATCGGGCGCGTTCGTTCCTGCAACACAAAACACGCACAGGCGTTTACGTTTTCGCAACGCACACGACTCCTGAGATCACAAAGGACCTTCTTTATTGAGCTGACATCGTCAACCCTCCCCATCCCCTCCGGCTGCCCCTCTGTCTTCCCTCGAATGCCTCTTTCTGCCAATTCACTTGACTGCGTTTGAGAGGCATGACAAATACATCCAGCCACGGCTGTTAGGTAAAACACGCACCGACACAAAGGGCACCCTTGAGACATGGACAGTGTTTATAATAAAACACACTGGCGTAACGCACAGCCCGTTCAAAATCCTGTCCCTTTCTCTTTGTTAGGCCCTCGCCAGCTCAGTGCTCCCCCCCTCTCCTCTCTCCTTCCCTTCTCTCCCCCTCTCCTCCCTTCTCTCCCTCTCCTCCCTTCTCTCCCCCTCTCCTCCTCCCTTCTCCCCCTCCCCTCTTCTCTCCCTCCCCCTCTCCTCCTCTCCTCTCCTCCCCTCCCCTGCTCCAGGAATGAACAGAGGTGTGTTTACAGCAGAACAAGGACAAAGGCTTATTCTCAGGTAGGAACACAGCAGCTTTAGCGTTCTCTCTCATGAATGGGCTGTGTGTGTGTGTGTGTGTGTGTGTGTGTGTGTGCTGGGGCGTGCATGCGCGCAGGTCAGGTTTCCTGGTAAGGTAAGCTAGGTAAGCCTAAATACTCTTGTCACCTGGCTATAGACCGAGCAGAGAGGACAGACTAGAGCGATAGGAAGACAGAGAGAGAGAGGGAGGGAGAGATAGAGATGAGAGACCGGGGCGCAGCCTGTACCGCGCATAATTAGTGACTCAGCGCCGTGGGAACTCAACACGGGGGACACGGACCTGAACACACAATGGGGGTTTGTGCAGGGAATCGTAATGAGGCCCCAGGACTCCGTGAGTCAGACTTCTGTCGTTTTGTCCCCATTTCAGTCCGATTCAGGAACCGTTGGACCCAGCACACTGTGTCATCATCGCCTCAGCGCCCTGTCAGCGCTCCTTCACATCCTCCAACCAGCCAGGGCATTGATAGAAGCCAGGAAACGTCATGATCGCGGTTGCAGGTGGACCATATCAACCCAAATCTCCATGGTTAAGCCTTTTATGGAGAGAAGCGCACACACGCATGCATTTCTGCTGCTGAGTGTTCAGGGACGTGGGAATGACAGGTGGTAGTTGCCACTGGCCTTGACAGCTGGACACACATACACACACACACACACATACATACACACTCCATGACGGGTAACAATTCCATGATTAAAACACACCAGCTGACGTACTGTCTAGGACTATTAAGTATGCGCGTGCACGCACGCACACACACACACACGCACGCAACACACGCAGGCACACACAGACAGGCACAGGCACATGTGTGAGAGAGGTCTTATGGTTATGTGTGGAATGGAGAGGCACATACCAGTGGGGCTCAGGTTAAAACAGCTCTCAGGCACTGTGTGTGTGTGCATGTGTGTGTGTGTCTGTGTGGGTGCTTGTCGTGTCAGAAACCCATGCAACCCAATCCCACAGGCCGACGGATTCCTCCGCGGCTTCAGAGTGCTGGAGGCTCTCGTCTGGTTCTG
>NC_140234.1:17843132-17850632 GCF_949987555.1 Borostomias antarcticus
ATGTGGACACTGATGTGTATACTATGTGGGCATGAATTGTGTATATTGCAAGGTTGAATTATATATGTTATTGCTAATGTGTTTGTACTTGTGTCTTAATTTTTTTTTGTACTAGGTACTAGCCCATTATTTCTGCCAGGGGGACTGCCAATGTAAACTAGCCTTTTGGCTACAATTGGGTACATTTACATTCTATTTTATAAAATGTTCCTCAATGTACGTTGTCCCTCTCTAACAAATAAAATAAACTGAAACTGAAACTGAATTCACCAGGTAGTTCCAATTAGTCCAAATGTAATCCAGAATTGTTCCCAGGACCTTCCAGGTGGTGAGTCCAGGCGATCGCCAGCATGTATTGTATTATTCACAGTCTGTCGGCTACCGCAGGAAACGGGTGAATCTGATCTTCTTCATAGTACTGGCAGTTAGCTGGGTGGTGGTGGTGATGTTGCACCATGGTGGTGGTTGGAGGGAGAGAGGGAGGGAGGCCCTCTGTTCTGGGGTAGGAATGAGGGAGAACTGGACTCTAGTGAGAACACACTCCGTACTCCCTGACAGAGCCTTTACAGCACAGAACAGAACAAAATGTCTGTGTGTGTGTGTGTGTGTGTGTGTGTGTGTGTGTGTGTGTGTGAGAGAGAGAGAGAGAGATGAGAAAAGAACACTCCCTTTTTTGACACAAAGCTTAGTAGGAAAAAAGAAACGCCCTTCATGTAAAGACAACAGAGTTATATAACCAAACTGTGCTGTCCTAATGGTGAGTGTACTCACTGTATATTCAGAACGAGAGAGAGAGAGAGAATGATAATGGTACAGTACATGGACTGCACTTATATCACACTTTTATCCAAAGTGCTTTACAATGGACGAAAGACAGAGAGAAAGAGAGAGAGGGGGAGGGAGAGAGAGAGAGAGAGAGAGAGAGAGAGAGAGAGAGAGAGAGGGAGTGTTGTGTTAGACGTTGAACAGACAGGGAGTCTCAGATGATCTGGGTCTGAGAGAGCAATTAATATAATTAGGGTACTCTGTGCCAGAGGACGTCCATCCAACCAGATCTCATCTCTGTCTCTCACACACGCACGCACGCGCACACTCTCTCTCTCACACACGCACGCACACGCACGCGCACACGCACACACACCCCCACGCACGCATGCACGCACACACACCCTAACCCCATGAAAGAAAAGGATTCTACCCTGCTGACAGATTGATGGAGGGATGACAGAATGAAAGCAGACAGAGACAGGCAGAATGGTAGAGAGAGAGACAAAGACAGAGGAGCAGAGAGATAGGAGAGGTGTGGCGAAGCTCGGCCCGGAGAGGCCGGCGGCCAGACTTACATAAGCTCCGCCCCCAGGATCATAGGCACCTTCTCGCCGGAGTGGTTGCTGCGGAAACACAGGCGGAAGAGGTGACTGGCCCCGCCCTGGCGCGAGGTCAGCATTCCGGCGGTGGTTCTGACGGGTGATAGGTTGAGGTCCTCCGCTTGGCAGGGCCCCACCCAGATCTGGTCCCTCAGGGCGTAGTCTATCACTGTGTAGCTGTCCTCGCTGGGGGGAGGGGGGGAGGGAGAGAGGGAGAAAGAGAGAGAGAGAGAGAGAGAGAGAGAGAGAGAGAGGCCAAAAGTTTAGAATTCAAATGCTCTTAATTTTGTTCCCATGAACAAAAAAATAATAATAACTAGAAATGACAGACCTCCGCCCCTTAATGCATTTCGTCAGTTCAGTTTCATTTATTTGATTAAGAGGGACAACATACATAATAAACACATATTGTAAATGCACCCGATTTTAGACAAAAGGCTAGTTTCCGTCGGCAGTCCCCCTGCCAGGAATTAAAAGGCCTACCTGCAATGGTACAATTGGTTAGGCAATGTAAAGGAAAACAGTACAGTACACAGTGGTTAAAATCAACACAGTCCACACAACATTCAGGGACAGTACACCATGAATTACATGGGACAGCACGGACAGTATACAACATTCAGAGACTACACATTACACAGTACATAATTTCACAACACAATACATAACACACAACATTCAGAGGCGCTAATGGTCACAGTTTTGATTGTCGAGAAGCCAGTTTTTCATGCGTTTCTTGAAGGTGTGGTATGAGGTAGAGTCTCTTATGTGTTGTGTTCCACTCGTGTGCAGTAGTGTATGAAAAAACAGATTGACCAAACAGACTTTTTCTAAATGGGATTTGGCAGTCACCTCTTGATGCCCCTCTTGTCGAAACCATGGTGGATGAACGGAAACTAACTACGCTGGTGAGTGGAGGGGGGGCCGAACCGTGACGGATCTTGTACATGAGACAACAGATTATCGATTGTGTTTTTTGGCTCTGTGCACTGCACAACAAAATTGAATAGGTGCTAAGTTGGTCCATACTACACCCCTCCACCGAGTTTCATGAAAAGCAATCTAGTCCAAAAAATGAATTGAGGTGAATGGCCGTCCGGCCCGTCTTTGGGCGGCTCGTGGACCCGCCCCGCGATTCACTGGGGTGGAGGTAAAATGGCTGGAGGTGAATGGGTGGCTGTATTTGGTCGGCTCTGGGCGCCGGGTCACTGCTGGTGGGGGGCAATGCGGTACACTCCGGGCTCTCTCTCTTCGGTCTGCCCAGACCCTAGACATTTTTAAATCACAGCTAAAGACTCACTGGCTTTCTAAGGCTAGTTAAGCCATACATCCCTGGCCCTGGTATGACTGTGTATTTAAATGGTGCACTTTTATATTCAGTATTGTTTGTATGTATTGTCTGTTTTTATTTCATTTATACTGTAAACCACTTTGGTGCAACTTCGGTTGATTTTAAATGTGCTATATAAATAAAGTTGACCTTGACCTTGACCTCCCTCCTTGACCTCCCTCCGCACACCCCAGTCCAAACCCTGTGTGTCTAGCACCCCCACACAGGGAGCTGGCTTCGTACTAAGTTTTGTTTGTATTCATAGATCAGGACCGTGATTTGGATCTGCTCCAAAATGTATAGGGTTCTAAAGTGGCCCCTGCTACACCCCTCCACCAAGTTTCATGAAAATCGGTCAGGTAGTTTTTGTTTAATCCTGGTTCAAACTAGAAAAAACGCATAGCGGCTAAATGCCTCCACCCAACAATGCAAGTTGCAGTTAACATTCAGTTTACCTTTGACATCTAGAGATCTAATCCAATTAATCTAATCAAGTCCAACTGGACATTTTGGCCAAATATGTACAAATTCTGGTCAAGCCGTTCTTGAGATATCGTGTTCAGCAGGCCAAAAACACCTTTTGTAAGGTCGGTGACCCTTGACCTTTGACCCCCACAACGTAATCAGTTCCAATCAATCCTCGAGTCCAACTGGACATTTTACCAAAATATGAACAAATTCCATTAAGCCTTTCTTGAGATATTATGTTCATCAAGACAAAAACACATTTTGTGAGGTCACAGTGAGTTCAGAGAATTCAGTCAATCTAATCATTCAAATACAATCTAATCAGCTCATCATTCAGTCCAACTGCACATTTTGGCCAAATATGAACACATTCTGTCAAGCCATTCCTGAGATATCGTGTTCACTACGCAAAAAAAGCCTTTTTTGAGGTCACAGTGACCCTTGACCTTTGACCCCCACGATCTAAGCAGTTCATCCTTGAGTGCCAGTGAACATTTCTACCAAAAGGGAAGAAATTCCGTCAATGCGTTCCCGAGATATTGCATTAACAAACATCGGACGGACGGACGGACGGACAACCCGAAACCATAATGCACGTCGGTCAGGCTATCGCCTGGCGGAGGCATACAAATGAATGGAGGTGAATGGCCGGCCGTGTTTGGGCGGCCTGTGGACCTGACCCGTGCTTCGGACCTGCACCAAAACTTAATGGGTTTTAAATTGGACCATGCTACACTCTTCCACAGTTTCGTGACAATGGCTCCAGTAGTCTTTGCGTAATCCTGCTAACAGACAAACACAAACACGCGTGCACGCCACCAAAAACATGACCTCTGACCCTGCACTGTCGCTGGGGCGGAGTTAATAATAATAAATAAATAAAAACCAGGACAACAGGATCTGTCTGAAAGCATCAATGTAGATGTGACTGTTATACAACATGTCCCGTGCAGGCCTCTCCCTCATGCCTACATTTCCCATGAGCACCTGGGCCTCATCATGTCTATCAGATCTGTCAGTCCGGTGCTGCTGGAACGAGACATCTGGAAGACATTCTGAGACTCCGCCAAGGGGTCCCTGTTAGGGCTGTAATGGATTACTCTACCGTGTGTGTGTGTGTGTGTGTGTGTGTGTGTGTGTGTGTGTGTGTGTGTGTGTGTGTGTCAGAAGCAGAGGCCCCCGTCTGGTAGCTGAACTCAACCCTGAGGTCTGTCAGCAGCCCAGGGATGAATGTACTGGGGCCGGCCAGGCGGAACAGTGTGTACCATCGTACTGTACCATGCAGACGCACGCAAACGAGCACACACACACACACACAAACACACACACACACACACACACACACACACACACACACACACACGGACCCATTGAAGGAAGTACAAAGACCCCATGTACTGAAAACACACTCCTTCTTGCTGACTATTCACACACACACACACACACACACACACACACACACACACACACACACACACACACACACACACACACACACACACACACACACACACGGACCCATTGAAGGAAGTACAAAGACCCCATGTACTGAAAACACACTCCTTCTTGCTGACTATTCACACACACACACACACACACACACACACACACACACACACACACACACACACACGTGGACCCATTGAAGGAAGTACAAAGACCCCATGTACTGAAAACACACTCCTTCTTGCTGACTATTCACACACACACACACACACACACACACACACACACACACACACACACACACACACACACACACACACACACACACACACACACACACGGACCCATTGAAGGAAGTACAAAGACCCCATGTACTGAAAACACACTCCTTCTTGCTGACTATTCACACACACACACACACACACACACACACACACACACACACGTGGACCCATTGAAGGAAGTACAAAGACCCCATGTACTGAAAACACACTCCTTCTTGCTGACTATTCACACACACACACACACACACACACACACACACACACACACACACGTCAATGGTCTTTACATGGCTGGGTGAGGAGCTCTTGTCACGGTTGGGAGGTCGTGGACAGGGGTCAACTGGTACCCATCAGCCCCCCACCACGTTCTCCCATCAATCACAGCGGCCGCGCGTCGCTGCGACGGCCAATCAGAGGCCTCAGAGCCCGACGCGGGAGACGGGGGGAGCGTGAAGGGGGAGAGGAGGAGAGGATGTACGTG
The DNA here is from genome assembly GCF_949987555.1 of Borostomias antarcticus. NCBI lineage: Eukaryota > Metazoa > Chordata > Actinopteri > Stomiiformes > Stomiidae > Borostomias > Borostomias antarcticus. The sequence continues at coordinate 17,848,509 of NC_140234.1, forward strand.
CGATCCGCGTTCACCATCTACCATCACCGTGTCTGAGACCCCGGTCGGAAACCTGCTCCTGATTACGCTGTCGTTCCAAAAGATGTTGATTTATTCGCAGATAATCTGGAACTGGAGGAGACGTTCGGAAAAACACACCGTCTGATCAGACACACATTCTACGCCAGCGTGAAATCTTCACGCGCCGTGCCTCTGTTCCAGGCGGGGGAGAGTAGGGGAGGGGGGTGCGTACGTGTGTGTGTGTGTGTGTGTGTGTGTGTGTGTGCGTGTGTGTGTGTGTGTAGCTCTCTGTATGTGCTATAGGAAAGCACAGTCCCAGGCAGACCACTGGCAAAAATGACTGGAATGTATGGTTACACTACCCAGCGCCATGACTGCTCAGGGAATCAGCTCAGTGTTGTGGGAGGTGGGTGGGCCGGCTCTCTTCCTCCTCCTCCTCTTCCTCCTCCTCCTCCTCCTGCTCTTTCTCAGTCACCTCGTCACTGATGGAATGAGAAGTATCCCTGCACTCTAGAGACGCATCTCTCAGGGGTCAGCTACTCTACATCCTGTTACACAAGTACTACTACACAGAGAGAGAGAGAGAGAGAGAGAGAGAGAGAGAGAGAGATAGGGAGAGAGAGAGAGAGAGAGAAAGGGGGGTGACTGTAGAGGGAGAGAGTAAGAGAGCAGAGGTTAACAGTGGAGAGAGAGATGAAGGGGGACAGAGAGAGAGAGAGAGAGAGAGAGGAAAACAGAAGTGAGGAGGGAGAGAGGGAGGGAGGGAGCAGAATGTCCTGGTGCTAAGTGGGAGTACTGAGACTAGGCCTACTCAAACAAACAGAGAGAGAGGAGAACAGCCTGGATGAGAGAGTACGCAGAGGGCATTACACACACACACACACACACACACACACACACACACACACACACACACACACACACACACACACACACACACACACACACACACACACACACACACACACACACACACACACACACACACACTCACACACACACACACACACACACACACACACACACACACACACACACACACACACACACACACACACTCACTCACTCACTCACTCACTGGCCAGTGTAAACAGATCAAACCCCAGGGGCTTTGACCCCAAGCAGGGAGGATATGAAATGATGGAAGGAGAGATATACATGATGGAAAGAGAGAGACAAGAGAGAAAGAGAGAGACGAGACAGTGAGAGATAGAGAGGGAGAGTGAGAGATAGAAAGAAAGAGAAGAATAGAGATAGGAGGGAGAGAGAAAGATAGAAAGAGAGGAAGAGAGAGAGGACGAGAGAGGGAAAAATTCAGACTCCGCAAACAAGGGCCAGCGTCGCAGAGAAAAGAGGGGGAGAGAGAGAAAGAGAGAGTCCATCACTAATTATTATTATTATCATAATAACACAGCATTTCTTATTCATATTTATATAATACATACTGTATTTGTAGAATAAGTATAATGTTAAAGTATAATGCACTTATAGCATGCTTTTATCCAAAGAATAAAAATCTTTGTTTTTGTTATTTAGTTAAATGGTTCTATGCTTTGGCAATATTTACTGTGTATTTCCTGCCAATAAGGTCTGTTGAGCTGAATGGAGCGGCCATCTGGTGTGGATAAGAGTTACGTAACTCTTCCTCTGAGCCAGACCTGGCGCGGCAACACAACAGCTCCGCAGCCACCAGCGCCATGTGGCGGGACGGTAACTAACGTCTAGAGTGTGTGTGTGTGTGTGTGTGTGTGTGTGTGTGCGCGTTACTCATCCTGCTCTAGAACTGACAAAACAGGACTGCTCTAAAAACTTGTATTTGTGTGTGTGTGTGTGTGTGTGTGTGTGTGTGTGTGTGTGCGTGTGTTGATGGGGGTCTATACATATGAGCGCAGTGCGTGACCGGCCTGTAGTCGCGTCCCACTAATTGGGGAAAGCTCTTGTGGTGGGCGACGGGAGGTGCAGAGCGCATGTGATCCAAGCCTGTGGCTGTTTGGTTGACGACGTAGCGCTGGCATGTAGCGGGCGCTCTGGTTCTCCTTCCCACAGACGGAGAACAGCTGAGTAGCGTGCCACAGCGGGGCCCTCATGCCTCCGCAGAACAAACCAATATTATATCAGCTTCTC
>NC_140234.1:17855632-17950632 GCF_949987555.1 Borostomias antarcticus
GAAAAAAGCAAAACTATTATAACCTTGCTCAGGAGGGCCTAATGGTTTTAGGTTCACACATCACTCTTAGAAAAGAAGAGAGCTACTGTATGTAGAACCGTTTGTATTACAGGAGAAGAACCCCCCGAAAAGAAGGTTCCAGACAGAACCCTTTTCAGGGCAGAAAGAACCATTTAGGGTTCCATGCAGCACTTTAAGGACCTGAAACGTCTTGTCCTACTCTTACAAAAGGTTCAATAGCTCTCAAGTGTGGACACACATAAAAAACACGCACGCACGCGCACACACACACACACACACACACACACACACACACACACACACACACACACACACACACACACACACACACACACACACACACACACACACACACACACACACACACACACACACACACACACACACACAACACACACAAACACACGTATGCTAACACCCTCACACACAAAGACAGGAAGTGGCTGTAACACCTCCAGCCCAGGCTTGCTGTAAGATCACAGGAGAGGAACTCCCAGACGGACCCCCTAAAATAGACAGGGGGATCTGTTAGGACGTAACACAAAGCCTTTCCTCTTCCTGTCCAGAGACAGATGGTGACATTAGCAGCATGCCATATGTGAGTTAGCTCAAGTGTGTGTGTGTGTGTGTGTGTGTGTGTGTATATGTATGTGTGTGTGTGTGTGTGTGTGTGTACGCCAGCTATAGTTCCCTCGGTGACATACAGGAAGCTGTCACACGGCCACAGGATGTTGAGCTGCTTTCAGCTCATCTGCACGACCACCTCTGGTGACCCTCACATGGACTGACCCTCTCCACACACACAACACACACACACGTATGGACACACACCTACACACATGTGCACAAACACACATTCTACCCCCCCCTCCGTGGAACACAGCCATGACCTCTGATCTCTGGCCTTCCCCACAAGCCCTGTGGAAAAAGCATGCACGCGCACGCGCACACGCACACGCACACACACGGCTGCCCGTTCCCATAGGTGTGTCAAGTACTTTAGACAGGAGAGGACGTTTGGGTCACACACCTAGAGAGGACACACTCTGACCCCATTAACACCAGTCAGAGGAAAAGAGATTTATATCGAGGGAGTCGATGGACGGATGGTAAGAGTGACAGAGAGAGAGAGAAAGAGAGAGGGTAAGATTACAAGAGTACCAGCCCTCAGGAAAACTGTTTCTTCCGCGCATGTGTGTGTGTGTGTGTGTGTGTGTGTGTGTACTGTGTGTGTGTGTGTGTGTGTGTGTACTGTGCGTGTATGTGTGTGTGTGTATGTGTATGTGTGTGTGTGTGTGTGTGTGTGTGTGTGTGCGTGGTTGTGTGTAAAGCAGTAGTTAAACAGCTGGTTGTGGTATGCTGCAGCCTGAGGCCCTCATAAAGAAACACTGTCACCTGTAACATAAACTGAGCCAGAATCTTATAGGATTTGGAGTTTTGTTTCTAGAATATCCATCTAATTAGAGTAAACCTGTTGGGCCAGTCTTACACACACACACACACACACACACACACACACACACGGAGGCATGGGCACGAGGCTACATGAGGCACTACAACTACCCACTCACATGCTCTCTCTCTCTCTCTCTCTCTCTCTGAAAAGAATGATGTAATGTTCTTGGTAGTTCTCACAGTGGAGAGACATGCATGCACACTTTATGGAGGAGGATATATGTGCTATGTAAATGTTAACATTCATGATATTAGAGAGGCGTGGTTTTAAACCACAGGTTTACTTCATAGGCTGAGTACTTGTGTTATTAGGCTAAAAATTAGTCAGAACCCGGAACTCACACTCTCTCTCTCTCACTCTCTCTCTCTCTCTCTCTCTCTCCTCTCTCTCTCTCTCTCTCTCTAACACACACTCTCACTCAAATCATGTGGACATGATCATCAGTGCCAGGGCCGGCCCGTGGCGTAGGCGAAGTAGGCGAAGATCGGCAAGGGGCCCTAGTGGTGTGATGCGAGCCACCCCCCCCCCCCCCCCCCCCCCTGGTCAACAACTCTGACAATTATTGTAATAATCCCAATTATTTTTCTGACAATTAATCGTTAAGCAAAAGGTAGAGAGAGAGGGAGGAGGAGGTAGAGAGAGAGGGAGGAGGAGGTAGAGAGAGAGGGAGGAGGAGGTAGAGAGATAGAGAGAGGAGGAGGTAGAGAGATAGAGGGAGTAGGAAGTACAGATAGAGGGAGGAGGAGGTAGAGAGATAGAGGGAGTAGGAAGTACAGATAGAGGGAGGAGGAGGTAGAGATAGAGGGAGGAGGAGGTAGAGAGAGAGGGAGGAGGAGGTAGAGAGATAGAGGGAGGAGGAGGTAGAGATAGAGGGAGGAGGAAGTAGAGATAGAGGGAGGAGGAGGTAGAGAGATAGAGGGAGGAGGAGGTAGAGAGATAGAGAGAGGAGGAGGTAGAGAGAGAGGGAGTAGGAGGTAGAGAGAGAGGGAGTAGGAGGTAGAGATAGAGGGAGGAGGAGGTAGAGAGATAGAGGGAGTAGGAAGTAGAGATAGAGGGAGGAGGAGGTAGAGAGAGAGGGAGGAGGAGGTAGAGAGATAGAGGGAGTAGGAGGTAGAGAGAGAGGGAGTAGGAATTAGAGATAGAGGGAGGAGGAGGTAGAGAGAGAGGGAGGATGAGGTAGAGAGATAGAGGGAGTAGGAAGTAGAGATAGAGGGAGTAGGAGGTAGAGAGAGAGGGAGGAGGAGGTAGAGAGATAGAGGGAGTAGGAAGTAGAGATAGAGGGAGGAGGAGGTAGAGAGAGAGGGAGGAGGAGGTAGAGAGATAGAGGGAGGAGGAGGTAGAGAGATAGAGGGAGGAGGAGGTAGAGAGAGAGGGAGGAGGAGGTAGAGAGAGAGGGAGGAGGAAGTAGAGATAGAGGGAGGAGGAGGTAGAGAGATAGAGAGAGGAGGAGGTAGAGAGAGAGGGAGTAGGAGGTAGAGAGAGAGGGAGTAGGAGGTAGAGATAGAGGGAGGAGGAGGTAGAGAGATAGAGGGAGTAGGAAGTAAAGAAAGAGGGAGGAGGAGGTAGAGAGAGAGGGAGGAGGAGGTAGAGAGATAGAGGGAGTAGGAAGTAGAGATAGAGGGAGGAGGAGGTAGAGATAGAGGGAGGAGGAGGTAGAGAGATAGAGGGAGTAGGAAGTAGAGATAGAGGGAGTAGGAGGTAGAGAGAGAGGGAGGAGGAGGTAGAGAGATAGAGGGAGTAGGAAGTAGAGATAGAGGGAGGAGGAGGTAGAGAGAGAGGGAGGAGGAGGTAGAGAGATAGAGGGAGTAGGAGGTAGAGAGAGAGGGAGTAGGAATTAGAGATAGAGGGAGGAGGAGGTAGAGAGAGAGGGAGGAGGAGGTAGAGAGATAGAGGGAGTAGGAAGTAGAGATAGAGGGAGTAGGAGGTAGAGAGAGAGGGAGGAGGAGGTAGAGAGATAGAGGGAGTAGGAAGTAGAGATAGAGGGAGTAGGAGGTAGAGAGATAGAGGGAGGAGGAGGTAGAGAGAGAGGGAGGAGGAGGTAGAGAGATAGAGGGAGGAGGAAGTAGAGATAGAGGGAGGAGGAGGTAGAGAGATAGAGGGAGGAGGAGGTAGAGAGAGAGGGAGGAGGAGGTAGAGAGATAGAGGGAGTAGGAATTAGAGATAGAGGGAGGAGGAGGTAGAGAGATAGAGGGAGGAGGAGGTAGAGAGAGAGGGAGGAGGAGGTAGAGAGATAGAGGGAGTAGGAGGTAGAGATAGAGGGAGGAGGAAGTAGAGAGATAGAGGGAGGAGGAGGTAGAGAGAGAGGGAGGAGGAGGTAGAGAGATAGAGGGGGAAGTAGAGATAGAGGGAGGAGGAGGTAGAGAGATAGAGGGAGGAGGAGGTAGAGAGAGAGGGAGGAGGAGGTAGAGAGATAGAGGGGGAAGTAGAGATAGAGGGAGGAGGAGGTAGAGAGATAGAGGGAGGAGGAGGTAGAGAGAGAGGGAGGAGGAGGTAGAGAGATAGAGGGGGAAGTAGAGATAGAGGGAGGAGGAGGTAGAGAGATAGAGGGAGGAGGAGGTAGAGAGAGAGGGAGGAGGAGGTAGAGAGATAGAGGGGGAAGTAGAGATAGAGGGAGGAGGAGGTAGAGAGATAGAGGGAGGAGGAGGTAGAGAGAGAGGGAGGAGGAGGTAGAGAGATAGAGGGAGTAGGAATTAGAGATAGAGGGAGGAGGAGGTAGAGAGATAGAGGGAGGAGGAGGTAGAGAGAGAGGGAGGAGGAGGTAGAGAGATAGAGGGAGTAGGAGGTAGAGATAGAGGGAGGAGGAAGTAGAGAGATAGAGGGAGGAGGTAGAGAGATAGAGGGAGGAGGAGGTAGAGAGAGAGGGAGGAGGAGGTAGAGAGATAGAGGGGGAAGTAGAGATAGAGGGAGGAGGAGGTAGAGAGATAGAGGGAGGAGGAGGTAGAGAGAGGGAGGAGGAGGTAGAGAGATAGAGGGGGAAGTAGAGATAGAGGGAGGAGGAGGTAGAGAGATAGAGGGAGGAGGAGGTAGAGAGAGAGGGAGGAGGAGGTAGAGAGATAGAGGGGGAAGTAGAGATAGAGGGAGGAGGAGGTAGAGAGATAGAGGGAGGAGCAGGTAGAGATAGAGGGAGGAGGTAGAGAGATAGAGGGAGTAGGAAGTAGAGATATAGGGAGGAGGAGGTAGAGAGATAGAGGGAGTAGGAGGTAGAGAGAGAGGGAGTAGGAGGTAGATATAGAGGGAGGAGGAGGTAGAGAGATAGAGGGAGTAGGAGGTAGAGATAGAGGGAGGAGGAAGTAGAGAGATAGAGGGAGGAGGTAGAGAGATAGAGGGAGGAGGAGGTAGAGAGAGAGGGAGGAGGAGGTAGAGAGATAGAGGGAGGAGGAGGTAGAGAGAGAGGGAGGAGGAGGTAGAGAGATAGAGGGAGTAGGAAGTAGAGATAGAGGGAGGAGGAGGTAGAGAGAGAGGGAGGAGGAGGTAGAGAGATAGAGGGAGGAGGAGGTAGAGAGAGAGGGAGGAGGAGGTAGAGAGATAGAGGGAGGAGGAGGTAGAGAGAGAGGGAGGAGGAGGTAGAGAGATAGAGGGGGAAGTGGAGGATGGAAAGGTGAGGAAGGTGCAGGGAAACAGTGAGCGATGTGTGTGTGAGGCACATGTCCTGCAGTACTTCCTGTGTGTGTGTGTGTGTGTGTGTGTGTGTGTGTGTGTGTGTGTGTGTGTGTGTAAAGGCACACTGGTGTTCCAGGGGAGTAAGGGGGATGACAGAATGGATAAGAGGATGCAAGGGTTATAAAAGGTCATGGGACAGTGACACACACACACACACACACACACACACACACACACACACACACACACACACACACACACACACACACACACACACACACACACACACACACACACACACACACACACACACACACACACACACACACACACACACACACACGACTGTCCTTGCAGTCATCAAGAGTGAAGTCGCAATGGTGAACAATGAGAAGGACCTGCTGTGACTGTTGCCATGGTGAAGAACTTCATAAAAGAGCCTGAGCCAGTGTGTGCACGTGCTTATGTGTGTGTCTGTGGACACACACACACGCGCACACACACACACACACACAAACACACACACACTCCTAATTCCCATGATTGCACACATACTCCTACATCATTGGGATACCTCCAAAAAACATTTTGCAGGCAACAATGCCAATATTGACTCTTAGTCTGTTCAAACACACACACACACACACACACACACACACACACGCTTCTGAACTCTCCCATGCAGTGAGGAATGCTTGTGATCATAATGTTACAGTCATGTGATCTCTCCTCCATCATCTCACCCAGTTTCTCTCTCTCCCTCCGTCTGTCTGTCACTGCTGTCTGTCTGTCCGTCAGCAGCAGCAGTCCTCAACGGAGAACTACACTACCCACGCTGCATCTCTCTCACCCTCCAGCCAGACATCATTAAGTTTGTTAAGACGAGCTAAAACATGAAGTTTGTGACAAGTAACCGCCTTGTCTGGCTCCTGTATCCAGCGAAGTCAGCGACCGTGCAGCACATTAGCCAAAACCACAGGGCCAGATCAAAGTCAGACATAAATCATTACTCTACTCTATTCTACTCTGCTCTGCTCTGCTCTGCTCTGCTCTGCTCTACTCTACTCTACTCTACTCTACTCTACTCTACTCTACTCTACTCTACTCTACTCTACTCTACTCTACTCTACTCTACTCTACTCTACTCTTCTCTAAATGAACGTCCGGTTGCCATCTCACGTCTCGCGGCCCGAGAGGTCGAAAGGTCGACTGTCTGCCAACACATGGACACAGACATTAGCACTACTGCAGGTCCTATCGAGCTATGCAGAAAAGATCACTCTAGTAACGCCACAGGATCCTCACAAACCGAAAAACAAACATGCACATAGTTGGAAATAAAACACACAGTCAAGGAAAATGACGCGCAGGCACGCACACACACGCAGTTAGTGGAGCAGAGCGTGCGTGCAGAGCTGGGCTGGGCGGGACCGACCTCTTGCTGGCCTCGCACACGTCGGCGATGTTGGAGAAGAGGTGGTGGTGCTCCGTCTTGGTCATGGCGCACCGGAGCTCGGCGGAGTTCTGGAACATGCGGATCAGGATCTCCAGGCTGTGGAGGTAGGAGTGCTCCGACGAGATCAGCTCAAAGATCGCCTGGGGGGGGGTTGGAGAGAGAGAGAGAGAGAGAGAGAGAGAGAGAGAGAGAGAGAGAGAGAGAGAGACAGACAGACAGACAGACAGACGGACAGATATATTGTGAGTGTGAGTGATATTCGTTTATACTATACTGATTTGATCGCTAAGTGTTTATTATTCACTTTTTGTATTATGATGATTTATTACATTTTTAAATGTATGTCTCCTTTATAATATACATACTTTTCAATTGGATAATTCATCATTTATCTTAATGTCTTTCTGCTTTGCCGACGTGTTTTATTATGAAACATCACGTTAATAAAGCTTCCTGACTTAATGATGTCAATCACATGAGGTTAACCTCATTTGCGGCCGGAGTGACATAATTGGCAATAGAACAATGACACAATCGCAGCTAATTGCCCTCACATCCTCCACGCAGACTGAGCAGACGGACGAGGGGCTGGAGGCATTTCCTCTGATTCAGCCCGGTTAATGACTCGGGTTTGGGCTTGGGTTTGGTCTTTCGTTCAGAGGAAAGATATCAGCGAAGCATCTTCAGCATTCCTACATGCTATACTCATGTTTCTGGCATGCCGTTGAGCAATAGCATGTGTGGGTGTTAACTGGTGTATGTGGATGGTTCCTCCAGGCATTTGACAAAATGTGGATTAGCTACTGTACGTTTATTTTTCGCCATGACTGCTTCATGCTGTCCGCAGCTTATCTAGACCGTCCTTAGTGTCGAACCATTCACTCGTTACTAAGGAATCTGTCCCTCTCCTCCTCCCCTTTAAAATGGTTTATTTGTCTGTAGACCTTGTTAGCTCCGCCTCCCTTTAAGAGTTTATTTATTGGTCTGGGAGGATGCAGGGGACAAAGGACAGACATATATTCCCCAGAGTGCCACGAGACTCTTGCCTTTGTGTGTGTGTGGCCCCAAACTGACACCATTCCCACAAAGGACGGAGCAAGACTGGCTCCAGGGAGATTGAGATGGTCACATAAATATACAGTACAGTAAACACGCGCGCACACACACGTGCACACACACGCGCACACACACACACACACACACACACACACACACACGCACACACGCACAGAATGCTGAATGAGACGTACCTCTTGTCTTTTGCGCTCCTCCTGGCTCAACTTGTCTGAAACGCCGGTTTTCTTCACCTAACAAGGCAATCACAGTCACAATCACCTTTAATCACAATCACCTTTAATCACAATCAAATTTAATCACAGTCACAATCGCCTTTAATCACAATCGCCTTTAATTGACATAGTCTGTGAAAAAGCCCCAGTAACAGAGTTAGGGGGAAAACCACGTGTCCAACATCAGTCAGGCTGTTGTTTCTCCTACAGTGTGCAGCTAAAGAAGCATCTAGAACACTGGTGAAGACGGACAATGATTCACAGTCTGCTTTCTATATGAGCCCCGTGCCATTCTCAGCCTTGCTCTATAAGGGCCATGTCCCAGTCTGGTTTTAGTGCTGTGGAGGCTAAGATAGGAAGTGTGTGTGTGTGTGTGTGTGTGTGTGTGTGTGTGTCTGCACTCAGCTGTCTGTCAAAGCAGCAGACAAATGCTCACACACCAAGTCTCAACAAAGGAGCTCTTCTAGTAGCTGAACGACAACACCAATAAGCTGCTTTAGAATGTGCACGGGGGAGAATAAGGTTGTGTGTGTGTGTGTGTGTGTGTATTTGTTAATGTGCTCTGCATAGGACAGAGGTGTATTTTGTGTTGCATTTGTGCTTGGATTGTGTGGTTTGTATGATAGTGAATGTGTGTGCTGGTATGTGAATGGTTTGAGTGTGTGCCGTGCAGATATTTGAATAGGATATTTGGGCAGGGAGCTCAGAGTTTGGTTTCACGTTCAATAAAACAATGTGGCCTCACATCTCTCGTTTCACCCGATATAAAAGCAGTCACCTGGGGCCATTCTGTTAATGCGTAACCAGGTCAGTCACACACACGCACGCACGCACGCACACACACACGCACACACGCACACACGCACACACGCACACACACACACACACACACACACACACACACATACAGCTCAGGTTAATTCTCTCAGCAGAGGGCTATCTATCCACCGTCATGTCCTCTTCCAGTTTCGGCTCGGCCACACCTGGGATCGGACCACTGAGCAGAGGGGGGGCAGGGTTCTGGACAGGCCTGGTACTGAGCCTGTGAGGGGGGGCAGGGTTCTGGACAGGCCTGGTACTGAGCCTGGGAGGGGGGGCAGGGTTCTGGACAGGCCTGGTACTGAGCCTGTGAGGCAGCAGGGTTCTGGACAGGCCTGGTACTGAGCCTGGGAGGGGGGGGCAGGGTTCTGGACAGGCCTGGTACTGAGCCTGAGAGGGGGGACAGGGTTCTGGACAGGCCTGGTACTGAGCCTGGGAGGGGGGGCAGGGTTCTGGACAGGCCTGGTACTGAGCCTGGGAGGGGGGGGCAGGGTTCTGGACAGGCCTGGTACTGAGCCTGGGAGGGGGGGCAGGGTTCTGGACAGGCCTGGTACTGAGCCTGGGAGGGGGGGGCAGGGTTCTGGACAGGCCTGGTACTGAGCCTGGGAGGGGGGGGGCAGGGTTCTGGACAGGCCTGGTACTGAGCCTGAGAGGCAGCAGCAGCCAGAACAGCCAGATACTCAACCGGATGCTTACTAATAATAACATGGGTATCGGGACAAGAGACCGCAGCCAACTTCGGCATGTAGAAAGCCATGGTCTGCCTTCCACTGGAACAGGCTACCAGAGCTGAAACCGCCGGTGCTTCAAAGTGTCCCCGCCGCAAAATCCCCCTCCAGTGACATTCTGAGAGACCCCCCACCCCATCCCCATCCCACCCCCCCCCACACACACACACACACAAAAGCACTCCAGCTCCTCCCCCGCGGTAAAAGGAAGTGATACTGCTCCACTGGGATCTCCCTGCCTCTCAGGCCTGGCTCAGAAAGCACAGACACAAACAAACACAATTGAAAAAGAGAACAAACAAACCACACACACACACACAAAAGATAGCTGCCAAGAGCTTGCCAAACCAGTACCAAAGTACAAGACCAATCCCAAGAACAATACCAGCCAGGCCCGTCCTCAGCCTCCTAGCAACCATATGTATATATACATGTATACCACGACTGCCAAGTGAACTTCACCCTGCGCTGCGGTTTCCCCGACGACACGGCTGAGGGCCGGGCGTAACCGTGACGACCCGAACCTGACCCCTCCGAAACCCCACCAAGCCTTTCCCTCAACGCCGACCCCGTCACAGTATCTGTTGGCGGCTTTGCACGCCTAGTCAAAGGAAGGCGCTGCCGGGATAGCGGCATCACTTCCTGCTCCTCTCGGGCCGCCGTACTTGAAACCAGAGAATTCTGGGAAACAGAGAGAGGGTGGGAGGGGCACCGCACTAGAGGACGTCCCCCGGGACCCGGAAGAAGGGGAGGTGGGGCAGAGGGGACCAGGTGACACACAGCGATGACACCCGCCCCGCCCCACCTGGTCCGTAGCTGCAGTACTGCACGTCGGTCCGTTTTACAGTGAGGAAGCTCGGCTCCTTTGGAAAGACGCGATTTCAGGAGTGTGGATCTTTCCCTTGTGAAAGTGGAGCTGGTGAGGGAGAAGGGGTTTCTGGGTGTCACGTGATGCACCGGTAGAGCGCGTCTGTCCAGGGGAAACAGGTCAGACTTTCACCTACAGCTCTAGACGAAAGCAGTCTGTGGTTATGGAGGGCAACCGGCCTGACTACCGACTGTGCTCCTGTCCCCATCTCCTTCCCTAAGCTCTCTCTCTCTCTCTCTCTCTCTCTCTCTCTCTCTCTCTCTCTCTCTCTCTCTCTCTCTCTCTCTCTCTCTCTCTCTCTCTCTCTCTCTCTCTCTCTCTCTCTCTCTCTCTCTCTCTCTCTCTCTCTCTCTCTCTCTCTCTCTCTCTCTCTCTCTCTCTCTCTCTCTCTCTCTCTCTCTCTCTCTCAGACGCAGAACAAAGATGCCAAGATATTCTGGGAATGTTCTCAGATTTCAGTCCAGTTCCCTTCAGTTTCCCTCGATGAGCCTTTCTCTATTCGTCCTAAGACCCTCTCTCTGGCTCGCGCTCTCCATTGTCGTTTTCTCCTCCTCCTCCTACTCCTCCTCCTTCTCTCTGTGGCTCCCTCCCTCCGCAGCTCCGCCGAGGAGTAAACATCAACAAGGAGAACAGAACGCCTAAGTGGAAAACTTAATTATCCCCCTGCGTCCCGGGCCTAACTGGATTACGCAACGCCCTAATCAGAGCCGCCCCGTAGCGGCCACGCTTTCGGCGTTTTTTCCCCCGGGAGGAAATCGCAGGCGTCCGCCAGGGAGACGGGCGCCGTGCCCGGCCGTCATCATGGTCTCTCCCTGCCTCTCTCTCTCTCTCTCTCTCATATGTATATATTTCTATAGCTCTCTCTCTCTCTCTATGTAGATATTTCTATAGCTCTCTCTCTCTCTCTCTCTCTCATATGTATATATGTCTATAGCTCTCTCTCTCTCTCTCTCTCATATGTAGATATTTCTATAGCTCTCTCTCTCTCTCTCTCTCCTCCATGAAGACTGCGGCCCGACCGGATAGTGCAGCATTCCTCGCAGCGCTGGCATTCCATCCGCCAGCCGCTGTCTGTCAGTTTGTTTTCTGTTTACTGCGTCTGCCAGGAAGGAGAGGAGGAGGAAGAGACGCAGAAAACGGAAGAGCTACAGTGCGTGTGTGTGTGTGTGTGTGTGTGCGGGCGCGTCTCACCACGCTGAGCTGGCTCCAGGAGGTCCGTATGGGCCTGTACTGGACTACGATGCGGTCGTCGGGTTTGGGCTCCCTGGACTCTGCGTCTTCGTCCGAGTCGTTGTGGAGGGCCTTCTCCTGGTAGTTCTGATACAGCTCCTCTTCTAGAACACACACACAGTCAGTATAAAGACCAAGAAGAACAGAAAGGTGCAGGACAGTATGAGAGATGGGGAACAAAGAGAGAGTCCTAGGGAGAAGGGGAGGAGAGGAGAGGTAGAATGGAGGGAGAAGGGGAGGAGAGGAGAGGTAGAATGGAGGTGTCACTCACCTTCACTGTCGAAGGTCCTCTGTGTGACCAGTCCTTTCTTCTTATCTGGACTCTGAAAAAGAAAGACAACTCTTCGATCTCTTTCTCGACTCACTTTAGCCCGCTCACTCACAGCTAGGCCGTGATACCAAGTGTGGCTCTCTCTCTCTCACTCACACACACGCGCACGCGCACACACACACACACACACACACACCTGTCACATGCCCATGACCCCTGACCTCTCCGGTGATCTGTTTGACCCCTCAGCAGGTGACACATCTAATTAGAGAGCCAAGGAGTGTATGTGTGTGTGTGTGTGTGTGTGTGTGTGTGTGTGTGTGTGTGTGTGTGTGTGTGTGTGTGTGTGTGTGCATGTGTGTATGTGTGTGATTTTGACCATTGTAGTAGCTGGTCCCCAACATTAGAGCTCATTGTACTTCCAGGTGCCTTTCTCTGTTCATTCCATATTCCACAAAAAACACATTCAAACATTCATCCATTTAGAGCACTGAGCTGTCCAATTAAAAGAAGAGGAGTTTCCATGGTATGACCCTGCGTACTGGCAGCTCTGCTCAGCAAAAGACAGACCAACTGTTGGACTACAAAGACATTACTTGTGTAAGAAAATCGTGTGTGTGTGTGTGTGTGCGAGCCCACCTTGTTCTTCCCCGGGCTGGGGGGCTTCTCCTTGACCTCCTGGACGCCCCTCAGGGCCGGCTGGGACAAGCGGTGCGCCTTGGGGTCCACCGCTGGCACCTCCAGCTCCACGCCGCTGACCACCGCCTTCCTGTAAGAGGTGCTCCTCAGCCCCCTGCGCAGCGTCCCCGGGCTGCCCCCGTCGGCGTCCGTGGAGAAGAAGGCCCCCGTCTCCACCATGCTCACGGCACGCAGGGGCCGCCTGGAGGGGTCGGGCCCCGGGGCCCCGGCGGAGGGGGGCGGCCTGCCCAGCCGCGAGTCGCACGCCAGACCCCTGGGGATCAGCTGATGGATGCCCATCTTCATGGCGGCGGGGCTGTGCGTGCTGAGGACGATGGAGGGAGGGGGGGAGAGGGAGGAGGAGGAGGGAGAGAGGGAGGGAGAGGGGGAGCCGGCGGACTTGGAGTCCTGGGAGGAGGAGGAGGAGGACGAGGAGGAATGGCGGAGGAGCGCCGCTCCCCCGTCCGCCGGCGAGGGGGTGCGGGGGCTGGGGGGGTCGGAGGAGGGGGTGGAGGCGAGGGAGGAGAGGGAGGGGATGCTGGAGGCGGAGCCGTGGGACGGGGCGGGGAAGAGACGGCTGTGGTGGTTGTGGTTGGGGCCGTTGTTATTGGGAGTGACAGGGGGGGTCTGTTTAGTGAGAGCCGGGTCAGGCAGGGAGGGGCTCGACCCAAAAACAATCTGGTCCCTGTGCGAGGTCAGCGTGAACGGGCTGGAGAGACGCTTCTGGGCGTCTCGCAGACACATGGTGACCCCGTTGTCGGTTTTGCCGCTCTCGCGCCCGCCCCCGTGGAACGTTTTATTGTCCAATGCCGCCGGTGTATCATCCTCTGGCTTGAACCTGGACAGGGAGAAGCGTCCGTTGGAAAGATGTCCGATGCTTATACTCCGAACTACTCGAGTCTTCCGAGTTGGTTTGTTCAGAACATGCTTCAGGACCGTCCCGCCGGCAGGTGTGGCCACGAGCCTCTCGGCTGGCTGGCAGAGGGTAAACGTGCACTTGTTGTCCTCCACGGGGAAATCCGTCATGTGGACCCCCTCTATCTGGTAGCTGAGGGGCCGGGGCTTGGGCTTGATGGGGTCCCGAGGGCCGGTGTGGTTGGCGGTGCGCCTCTTCCACAGCGGGGTGATGTTGTTGTTGGATAGATCCACATCGTTGCCGCCGTCCATGGCTTGCTGGGTCAATCTTCCCTTCCTTCTGTCACTCGCGCCGCTTAAATAAGCCCCTCGTCCAACCTGACTGGTCACTGCGCAAACATCACAACCACCCAGAGAAAACTGCAACGACCCCGGCTTCTAAACAGAGAGAGAGAGGGTCCGTCAAAATCAAAGCGAGAAGAAGAACAGAGTGGCTTGACTTGGTTCTAGCTTTCAAAGTTTAGGCTACTGATTAACAAAGGGCTATACGTGGTCACAAGTTGCCTTAGCCTAACCCCTATGATAATAACTATCATAATTTGATAGTCTAGAAACGGACAGACTGATTAAACTCATATAATTCTTTCTGTTGCCTGTCTTGGCCAGGTCTCCCTTGAAAAATAGATTTAATCTCAATGGGACCTCCTGGTTAAATAAAGGTTACATAAATTTAAAAAAAAAAAAAAAACTCATAAATCTTATTCTGAGAAGCTGTGCTTGAGTAAGCTACGGCTATTCAAATAGGAAGGGTATTTGTTGATTATTTTGTAGCCTTCCTATACTAGGTAAATTGCTATATAACAGATGCTGTACAGAGAAAACAACGCAACGGTGTATCGGTATAGCCTACTGATCCTAGAGTGAAACTCTAGTCTAGTGAAACTCCAACTCCAATTTACCTTTCTATTGACTCGCCGTTTCTCCGCCGAATCGAACCATTGTGCAGTGTGAAATTGGGAAAACAATTAAAATCCTTCGCTTAATTCGGGCCAGTTAGCTTATAGAACAAAGTTACACGTGAAAGTTTTGTCGAGTTCGCCCGCTGTTGTGGGCTGTTGGCTTGTAAAAGGCTCAGAAGTTGCTCTGCACGGGACTGAGGAACGACCGTCTGACTGTTAGAGCTCGTCCCAAGTTCACGTGACGTCACCCATTACAATGAGAACTGATTACTGATTAAACTTTAGGCGTTGTATGCAATGTCCAAAGTCAAGCAAAGTCCACCTAACATGGCTTTAATTGAGCATAGACCTGAACTATATAATTCAGACTTAAAGTAAAGTTAGCCCACGCCACTCTAGATGAAATAACAGTAAGCCCTACATCACTGAAGAAAAATGTTACAGAACAGCTGAGACCATCAGCAAATTAAATTTCTAAAAAGTCGTTTTGCGCCATCGTGTGGCCAATACACGTAGTACACATTTAATCCGGACTCGAACAAGTCTGCCTTCTGCTAAGGAGGTCATCGTTCACGTCTTCTGCACAATTAGGTGCAATGAGCTGTTGTCGAAACTTTTGCGGTTGGGCCGCAATGTCTGGAATGCTGCAGCAGAAATTAGCCTATATTGTGCAGTTGGGCTACCCATTTCATGAGTCTTTAATAGACAAACCAAAACCAGCATTTTATTAGATTTTTCCTTCACTGCGAAAATGTGGTAGGCCTATAACTTTTACATTCGGCCTACCTGCAATGTTGTACAAAGCGGAACAATCCTAAATCAATATCTCTGAATCAATTAAGCTCATGTGTCACACAGTACGCTTGAGTTTAGTGCTGCCACTTGTCATTTCACCACACAGAGGCGCCATTGTCCTGTTTTCTCTAATGGAGGAAGCAGCAGAGGCTTCTGGCTGTCTCCTCTCCACTCCCCTGCCTCCTCCGCCCGACCACATCTCCATCCATCCATCTTCATCTGCTTATCCGGGGTCGGGTCGCGGAGGCAGCAGCTCCAGCAGGGGGCCCCAGACATCCCTTTCCCTGGCAGCATCAACCAGCTCTGCCTGGGGAATCTTTAGCCGCTCACAGGCCAGTGTGGAGATGTAGTCCCGCCACCTAGTCCTGGGTCTACCCCGCGGCATCCTCCCAGCCGGACACGCCTGGAACACCTCCCTAGGGAGGCGCCCAGGAGGCATCCTCAATAGATGCCCTAACCACCTCAACTGGCTCCTTTTGATGCAAAGGAGCAGCGGCTCTACTCCGAGTCTCTCCCGGATGACTGAACTTCTCACCCGATCTCTCAGGGAGACCCCAGCCACCCTCCGGAGAAAACTCATTTCGGCCGCTTGTATCCGTGATCTCGTTCTTTCGGTCATGACCCATCTGCAGTACCTAATCCATTTCTGTCCCTTCAGACAGTTCACCTGCCCTCTACAGTAGCTGCACCCCAGGGCAGAAGCATTAGATGTGGTGTGTGCAGAAGGGGGGGTAGTTACCTGGGAGGAGAGGGGGGAGAGAAGACAGTATGAGGGTCAGTAGAGATGAATGACCCCAGTTCCTTTGGCATGACACACACACACACGCGTATACACGCATACACACACACCATCACAGGGAGGTAAACGGAACACATCAAATGGCGAGGGAGTGGAAAAGGGGTCAAAAGTGACTTGGTGTGTGTGCTCTTTAGCTCTTCTCTTCTCCCTCCCTCTCACATGAGTAGGACCCTTCCAGTAGGACCCTTCCAGCTGTTGTAGAAACAGCTCCTCACAGGGTTGGAGTGGGGTCTACAGACTGGTGGGATATTTTTAGCCACAGGCCTACTCTTGTACGTGTGTGTGGGTGGGATGGAGTCATGTACACATGGGGAATGGGAGAGAATGGGAGGGACATGGACACATGCACACACATGCAACGCACACTCACACACACAGACACACAAAAGCATGGCGCGTAATTCCAGACTTATGAAGTCTATAGTTCAGTGTTTAGCAGACATATTTTAAAGTGAGGGAGTAGGATGAGTGGCATGAAGACCAGAGAGGACAGGACAGACAAGACACCAGAAAACTACTCTTTGATGCCAAGTTTGTTTTCTTGCATTGGTTTATTTGGCATATCAGTATTGGAGATTTAAATACATTGAACAACTTTAGGCTTGCCATAGACTAGGACGCCATCCCTGCACAGTATATAAGAGCATATTTAAATGTTTGTAGTGTATAAACTAGTACTTTAATTATTATGTCTGTACAGTATAAGGGACAAGGTTTGTGTCCTCGTCTAAAAACCCCAAATACAAAAGGTGGCACCAGCTGAGGAAAAGGTGGCACCAGCTGAGGAAACTAACCTAGTGTATTTAGACAGAGAAATACCTAGGTGTAGGTGAATGCCCATGGGCATCTTGCCTGCCTAGCTCGCCCTCCCCTGGGCTAACTATCAGGTGACAGGCAACAAACAAAACCCACACGACAGGACATAAGCTACTAAACTAAACAGGAACTACTAAACTAAACAGGAACAGTCACAAACAGAATGGACATGGACACAAAGGCAGTGTGGACTAACTAACAAGAGTTTCTACCTAACACACAGCGGGGGCAGGGAGGTTTAAATACAGACGCACACCCCTCTAATTGGTCAACAGTAGACCGATGTGGAACGAGATTGGTCGGCCAACAGCAATGGAGCAGACGGGACCAACAATGAGCGATATGGCAGCAAACGATGATTGGCAGGAGGGCTGGCCAATGCCTGGGGAGACAGACGGAAAAAACGCAACGCATACAAACACAATATGTAGGCCTACAGAATCCAATATGTAGGCCTACAGAATCCAATGTGGAACGTGTAGTTTCTTAAGGCAGATTTCGAGAGACCCATAATCATTGACGCCAATGAAGAAACAAGGGTAGAGTTTCTCAGTGAAGGAATATCCAGTGAAAGAATAGATATGAGACTTGGCCTCCACGTCGTAGAAGGTGACCTCCCCCTCCACGTAATCCACAAACACCCCCACCGTCCGAGGCTTGCCTCTCAGATGAAGAGGGGCGTCAGGTCCAGCACAAGCTTGATAGTTACCTTCACCCTGCAACCCTATAGTCCAGTGTCCCTTCTCAGGACTGTACTCTATACTTTCCTTCCTGTTGATGGACTCTCTGGCCACTCCTAAAACCCATCTGGTACCGTCTTTCACCTCCACCTCATAGTAGAATCTCCCAGAGGAGAAGCCCTGCTTTCCTAGTATGCAGACGGAACGATAAAACCTATCTGGGTTGACAGGAAGGAGATCATTCAGCCGTGAAAGCATTACTCTTTTCTCAAACCGGAAGAGTCTGGGATGTGCTGTGTCAAGGTCCAGAGTCACATCCACTGCACACTCCTTCATCATCCTCAGCTCGACATCAGTCAGCTCTTTATGGAGTGCCTTCTCCAGCTGAGACACAGCTCTCCTCACTGGCCCCCCACGCAGATCAATATCAACCCTGACGTCAGACCAGTTCTTGGTGTGTGGAAGGGTGGGGAGCTCTGGGGAGCTCTGCAGGAAGGGGAGGTGGTCCTGGGTGTGTGAGAGCTGCTCCAGCTCAGTGCTTCTCTTCTGTAGTTCTGTGATTTCCTGCTCCAGCTCTTTAATCAGCTGTCCAGTCTTCTTCTCTGCTGCTTTCTGCTTCTCCTGAATCACTTCAATCAGCTCAGTCTGGCTTCTCTCGATGGAGTGCACCAGAGCACTGAAGATCTTCCTGCTTTCTGATATCACCTTCTCTGCTTCTCTCTTCCCGTTCTCTGCTGAGAGTTCCATTTCCTTTACCTTCTGCCGTCTCTCCCGGATCATACTCCGCACCTCAGACCAGACCTGTCTCACCTGAGCCTGCCTGACCCCGAACTCCTCCTCTATGGGGACAGTCTTGTGTGCTTTGTGTTCGTTCTCAGTACAGAACTGACACACACATGTCTGGTCCTCTCTACAGAACAGCTCCAGGGGTCTCTCATGCTTCTTACACACCCTGTCCTCCAGATTTTCCACCGGGAGAATCAGTTTGTGCTTCTTAAAAGAAGGCACTATGTGATGAGGCTCCAGGTGAGTCTCACAGTAAGAGGCCAGACACGCCAGGCAGGACTTGACAGCGTTGAACCTTTTCCCAGTGCAGACGTCGCAGGGCACTGCTCTGGGTTTGTTGAGGGCTTGTTTCGGGGTGATAGGTGTGACTTTATCTGGGCCTAATTTTGTCAGCTGGGCAGCCATTTCAGCAATGAAGGTGTTGACATGAAGCTCAGGTCTGGTGTTGAATTTCTCCATACACAGGGGACAGTAGCACAGGTCAGTGGTGTCCCAGCAAACTCTAATACAGGCCTTGCAGAAGTTGTGTCCACAGGGGATGGAGACTGGTTCTGTGAACACATCCAGACAGATGGAGCACTGGACCTGCTCTTCAGACAGGACAACACTACAGGATGCCATAGCTGGGAACACAACAGTAACTTTGGTTTAATGCATATTAAATCTAATAATCTGTATGAATGTAATCTCAGCCATATATCATATTTTAGCTCTATTTATCTCTCTCTCTCTCTCACTCACACACACACTCTCTCTCTTTCTTTCTCTCACACACTCACTCGCACGCGCGCGCAAACACACACACACACACACACACACACACACACACACACACACACACACACACACACACACACACACACACACACACACACACACACACACACACACACACACACACACACACACACACACACCCTTCCTTTATTTCTCTACTCACCTCAGCGTATTCTGTTAGTTTTCAGGGAGAATGAGAGAAGTGCCGATAGGGCCGGTAGCTGTCTTGTTGGTGAAACTGTGGAGACTGACTGTTGTAACACTTCACAAGGCGCCAAAAGCTTTGTTTCGAGCAGTTAACTTTCATTTCCGCCACGTGATGTTCAAAAGCCCCTCCCAGTCCAAGAACATTTCTCCTCTCTTAAAGCAACAGTTCACTTTATGATATCACTAATAGTAGCCCTATTCTCTTAAAGGAGGAATAAAGTGGTTGAACGTGACACATGCCAATTATCTTTAGGTGACATAGAACGGTTTTGTTATTCAGTCATTTTTAAGTACTATAATACTGCTTTTAATATGCCCAAATTTCCCCCTCTGCGAGTTCACCTCGTTTTGTGGATGTGTCATGAGAACTGCCAGTCTATGGGTGCATTAAGTAGCTGAGCGCTCAATGCTCACTTTGAGCGCTGAGCAGTTTTTAAAACCACTTAACGTCTCTAACCGAGCGCTGAGTTGCTAGGAGACGAGAACTTTTCACCTGTTGTCAATCATGTGTGATTAGCAGTGTCCCAACCATTCCCAAGCCAAAACGCGCCCCTTGTTTTTTTTTTTGCTCAGGTGATGATGATTATGATGTGGTGTTTGGCTCAAACAGATCATAGTTCAAAACTGCTCACTTGTGCTCTGAGCAGATCAGTCTGAGCGTAACTGAGCAACCCGTTAAGTGAATTCTGATCATTGATCGCGCACTGAGTGCTCAGCTACTTAAGCACCCCATGGCTACTGACTTGTTCACAGAAGCTTTGCCAGCTGCCCTGTCAAGTAGGGGAGAACCGGGTCAAAAGTCGCACTTTTTGGTTTGATTCCATTTACTCCGAAATTAATAGAGATAGAGATTCCACATGTTATGACACACAACTTGCACATGTCCTTCACTATTATCAACTGTAATTTTCATGCTAGGATATAAGAGCTTAACATAAATAGGGCGAGAACGGACCGAGTGCAATGCGACATTTGTCCCTGCCGAGCGGGACAGAAGTCTCATAGGAGAGGGGCAAACGTCGCACGGCTGCAAAATGTGTCCTATCTCTGTTTTTTGGGCATGTAATTCTCTTTACTTTCAACGAATGTATTATTAGACATAATATCATGTTTGTATCAAAGTAATCAATGTTATAGGTTCAAAATCCATAGAAATAATGCGGGGTTAACAGCAATGTTTGGCGATAGGATAGCCTATCGGCAGGAAATTAATTTATTAGACGAATGGTTAGTCTGCACTAGTCATTTCCTTGTCTCGTTTCCACTTGAATATAACAGCCTATGAGCTGTCTTTCTTCCAGGAATTTAACAGCCTATCAGCTATCATCCTTTCAGGAAAGACCACCCCTAGTTGACCTCACTTATCCAGGTGCGCGCGGAGACCCTTACCAGTCAGTTGCCAGTGCGTTCGCTCGAAGTGAAATGTCAATTTATCACATCAAGTTGCGTCTGCTTCTCCACAATATTTAGGCTATAGGTAAGTGATAATCTGCATACAAAGTTGGTCAATAGCATTAGAAAGATCATTAAGAGAGCTTTCATTTGACCTGTTCATTCTGCCCAAATGTCACTCGCGCACCCCTCTGGTTCTAAGCCATCACAACGCGACTTCTGTCCCTCTACGGGACGCGACTTCTGCCCCGCCACGGTCTCCTGTCATTTCTCCCTGGCTTGCAGGCACGACTTGATCGCACGAAACTTGAAACCTATGCTATCATGTAGCCAGCAGATGTGCTAAGAAAAGTGCATATGTTTGCAAACTAATACAAGTTAACACAATTTTACAATCGAAAAATGCTTATGAGACCATTATTTTACTTATATGGAGCAAAAGTGGTTTTCCGTCGTTCTCTCCGTCAAATATGCTGCGATCGCGCCCAAAATTTGAACGGAGCTCGTACACGGTAATATGCGCAGGCATGTTTAACCACGTGATTGCAGGTCCAGTCATTCTGGAGAAAATGGCAACGCGACTTTGGTCCCGCGCGACTTTTGACCCGGTTCTCCCCTAGGCTACCACTACCGCTACTGAAAAATGGATGCTCCGTGGATGCGGACGCTCACAACTTTGTGGTACAACCATACAAGTATATGTTTGAACCCAAATTGGATCCAGAGGACAAGGTGCAATACCATTGTTCCGACATCCCATTAGTCCGACGTCTCACTAGTCCCAAAAACCAATCTTCGGTCAGACTCTTGAGCCGTCGGAACAATGGGATGTCTGACGATCGGTGAACAAGTTTCGGACTAGTGAGACGTCGGATCAATGGTATGTCGGAACAGTGGGCAGTCCCCGAGGACAATAGCTACAAGATTCAGAGAGTCAACAACCTCATTTGTTTCAGCCTGTAACAGAATGGTAGGTGGATTTTCTTCCATTTAATGCAAGTTAAATGCAAGCAATAACGTTATCAGCCAATTACTGGCTAGAATAGCCCTAGCTAGCAAAATAAAATGAGCTAACGTTGACTGTAGCCTATTCCCTGTCCGACATCCTAACATTCAGGACAGTTGACGGTTTCATAAATTGAATTTGCTAGCTAGCTATAGCTATTCATTTCCAATGAGTTTGGAGTTGATTAGTATCCAGAGAACACATTCAGAGAATGTATTCATTGTTTATAGAAGCCGGTTAGATAGGCTATCCCTATTTCAGGTTCTGTGGCATCTCCTCCTCTCCTCTCTGGTCTTTTACTTATGTAGATTGCTGAATGTCAACACAATTGCAACACACATTATGGCATTATAATGCTCTGTTTAAGCCTATAAAAAGAAACATTATAATTAGTCTAGTCCTACAATATAATCCCGAGCATCAACTCCATATGGCTATTATGAAGCATGGAGAAATTAGATTTAATGTCATTTCATTTTAAATTAGCGGTGAATTACAATAATAGAGACAGATAATTATATGAAATGTTACAGTTGCTTGAGCGGAGATTCAAAGTTTTTTGTTATGGACTGATTCTGAATCACTTATTTTTGTGCAACGATGGGCCTACTCGAGGGAGAGACATGTGCGTTGCCAGGCTTGGTTTTTCCACGGCGTGGACAAATGGTGGATAGGCCCTGCATAAAAGTCAAAATAGGAATTAGGATTATGGAATTTTGGATTATTGAGAAAAGGAAAAGAAAAACGGAAGATCATCCGTTGTGAACGTGAATGGTCAGGGTGCAATGTGGCAATTCGCTTTTCTTTAGAATGAAAAAACGAAATAGGTTTTTTGGGGCCAATAATTCTGTTGTTTCATTCCAAATGGAGAAATGAGAACCCACATCCCAGCAATTTTTCATTGTTGGTCAATTAATTTTCTTCATATTTTGTTTCGGGCCGTGAAATAGAAAGACGAACAGCCGATTCCTTATTTCATTCTGTCGTTCCAAAGTGTCAGGAAGGGAAAATGAAATCACGTGGTCTGTTAGTCACGTGGTCCAGTCCAGCGTCACAGGAAGCGGGGTCATTTAAAAGTCCTTATTGGTCCGAAGCTAGCTAGCTAGGTAAGGTACATTAATCGAGATTAAATCTGTAGTCGGATCGAATTATTGTCATTAAATGTGGAGTGGGTGTATGCTTTTTTTGTCTTCTCACTCATTCACAGGCGAGCGAGGCAAGAAAACAGCTCTTCACTCAGAAATCCAGAGCTGTGGAGAACATGCCACCAACAAAGGCTACTTTAGACAAACATATTAAGTGGGCCACATATCATGCCAATGTCTGGTGCAAAGCCTTAGAACCTGACCCTCATCTGCCAAGCCCTTCTGATTGAGGCTGGGTGAAAGAAGCAGGGATGGGATGGCAGCCACTGTGGACCACCCTTCCTGAAGCTTCACAGAGCTGCCACTATATATGCCCCCTGCAGTCAAAAGACTGAAGCGCCCACCATTTACAGCCACAGCTGTAAAAAGTCCCTCCTGAAGTGGTTCTATGTCTGAAATTAATCCTTGGGGTGAATAGATCATATGCTGAAAGTTTCATGCTTTAGTCATAAAATGCACAATAACTTCCATATATGAGCTTATCTGCAGCACAAAACAGCCAGGGCCCAAACTAGGCCAGGTGGACAGTGGGAAGTCCTGGCTCTGGCTGTGGTTGTCCCACTAGGCCTTCCCTGTCCCCCCAGACCATGGAAGCGCAGATGAAAGTGAAGTTTTGGAGTTGGGTGTGTGTGTGTGGGGGGAGGGGAGACACATACGGGACAGTTTCATCTCTGTTTGGAGAGTACAGATGAAGAGGAGCTGTGTGAACCATATCAGGACACAACTGTTATAAATCAAGATCAGGCGTGTATGTGTGTGTGTGTGTGTGTGTGTGTGTGTGTGTGTTTTTGTTTGTTTGTCGAGAGTGGTCCACACAAATAACGTTTTCAAAGGAACTCATTATGAGTGTTCGGGGTTGAGGGCAGGAGGTCGGGATGCAGGGTGACTATGCAATGACTGCGTGTGTGTGCGTGTATGTGTGTGTGTGTGTGTGTTTGTGTTTGTGTCTGTGCGTGTTGTGCAATACATGCAAGGCTCCACCCAGACACATACAGTATGAATGTGGGACAGCAACTTTTTTTTCCGTGTGTGTGTGTGCGTGCGTGTGTGTGTGTGTGTGTATGTCGAGGGTGGTCACAAATAGCGTTTTCAGAGGGACTCAATAGAGTCTTCGGGGTGCAGGGCAAGTTTGGAATGCAGGGGTCTGTTGACCATTCAATGGGCTACTGGCTGGACAACAATAAACAACAGTATAAGAGACAGAGGGGTTGACATAGTCCCACATAGTCCCAAAACATCTATGGCGATCCATTGTTTGAGCCCCCAAGTGTCAGGTCCCAAGCCGCTCTAGTTTAGCTTTCTGTGTCTGTCTGTCTCTGTCTGTCTCTGTCTGTCTGTCTGTGTCTCTGTCTGTCTCTGTGTCTGTCTCTGTGTCTGTCAGTCAGTCAGTCATTCAGTCACAGTGGTATTCACTTTGTGTCTGTCTGCCGTCTCTCTCTCTCTCTCTCTCTCTCTCGTTCCCTCTCTTCCACTCGTCCTTTCAGTCTCTCTCTCTCTCTGCAGTGTGACTCACCTGTCTGTGATTCACTTAGCTAGTTATTACAATCCTAAAGCAGGGAGGCGGAGCCCTCGCACAGTTCCTGAATGTCGCCCTTGGCAGGCGCGCTGGTACGCAATCCTCTCTCTCCCCCCTTCTGTTCTCTCTGTGAAAAACACCCCCACCCACGTCTCCCTCTGCCTGTCCACCTCCCGTTCTCCTCGTCCTTTCTTCTGTGCTTCTCTCCGCCTTACTCGCTCCTCGTTGTATCCCTCCGACTCAACACTGCTACTTGACTCCTCCTCCTCTCGTCCCCTCCTACCCCAACTTCACAGCCACCTACACCCACCCCCCCCCCCTTGCCAACCGCTTGCGTATAGGGGAGGAGAGAGAGAGAGTATGTTCGCTCACAGATATGATATTGTGAGATATACTACGACTGCTGTCCCTATGATCTCGCCTCCTGAACCCTGTCATGCATGCCTACCATGGTTGACTCACCACGGTGAAGGACAGCTGAGCAGCAGGCCTACGTCCAGCACACAGAGGGGCATGTGGAGAGCACCCAGGGGGCATCTGCCGCATATGCATATTTGAACCCAGCTCATCGCTATGGTTACAGTCTCCGTGCCGTCTGCTGATTGGCCGACATCGGTGCGGCGACCCGTGATTGACGCCCCACACGGCGGTGGCTTTCCATTGGCTGAGCTCTCCGGTGACGCTGTCGGTATCCCTGTGTGTGCTACGCTGTACCTGGCCGACGGCTATGGTTTCTCACAATAGCGGTTTCTAATGAGCAGGATTAGACCACAGGTTGTGGCATAAAAGCATCTGAAAATAGTTTTCCTGTATTTCATCCATGTTCCTCAAGGAGAATATTGAGACTGATGGCCTCCTTGTTCACTTCCATCTTTCTCTGGCTCTTTCTTGTCCAGTTTAGTGACCTGAAATGACTTCCCAATCAAGGCCAGGCCAGCCTGCGGCCGACTTATCCCATCGTCTCCCAACCAAACCGCATGGCCACACTGCCTACTGACCAGTAGAGGGCGCGAGTGAGACTGCGGCCGTACAAGCCAGGCTGATATTGTAGGTAGCCTACCTAAATACGGTAAATAATCATTCTGGGGAAAAATAGACGTCATTTGGATTCTATCTGTTTAGACATACAGCAGCTGTGACAGTCTTCCCCCGGGAGCTTGTCACCCCTGCTGCCTCAGCCTGCCTAAGCGTGAGAGGATCGCCTGCTGTCTGTCGGCCCACAATCCCTCTCACCCCGCCTTCCCGACTCACCACAGACCCCACTTGCCCCCATTTCCCCCCAGACCCTACTCGCCCCTCTTCCTTACAACCACCCAACCCTGCTTGCCCCCCCCCCACACACACACACCCCTTCGCTCCACTGAACCCATCAAGTCAAGTAATTACTCTTCTCCAAGCTGCTTAACAAACCCTTTAATTACCAACTGAAATCTGCCGTTGCCTAGCCCGGCAACCTCTGAACCCCCCCACACACGCACACACACACACACTGAGACTTCCAGGAGATGCTTTTATGTGTGGTGAGTTTACACACACACTCACAAACAAACTCACCCACACACACACATAAAACCATCCCATGCAAGTCTCCAGCATGTGTGAGTATAGCACAGTCATACAGTAAGTACCCCCCCCCCCCCCACCTCCCCAGGAAGTCCAGTAAAACAAACATTCCAACAGGAAGCGGTGATACCATCACTTCCTGCCTGAGGGACTGCAGTGGAGTACAACTGTGGGAAACTTGTCTTGGTCACCTCTGCAATCCCTCTGTGAGGACGATGGTGCAGCTAAAATTACCTGGTTACATTAACATAGTTGCGTAACAATAGTCCAGTCACATAACGCCTGTGTCGTTCTCACAGCATAATGAGGAGCCGCTTCACACGTTGTGTGTGGGCAGTCAAGCAGACCCTGGGATGAAGACATAAGAGCAACGAGAGACAGAGAAAAGAGCATTCTGCCGCCTGGGTGCTAATTAGAACACAGACACAGTGTGGGAGACAGAGGGAGAGAGAGAGCAGGGTACAACTACTACAACAAACAACAGATCACATTTACTCAGCCATGCTAATGCTATACACTAATTTAATTCTAATACACATGCGCACACACACACACAGACAAACACACACACACACACACACACAATTGACTGGGGGGAAACTAATTTTCTCCACACCAGATAATCAGCAATATATCCTCTCAAAACAGGATGACACACACCTACATTCCAGCAAACACATGCAAAACACACACTATCACAGTCATTTTCAGGAGTAATGCTGGCAGGTACAATCACAAAAGGAATGTACTACATCACAGGCAGCTAAGAAGAGCTATTAAAAACACACGCGCGCACACATACACACACACACACACCTACACACACACAGCGGGTCACATCCCTGTACCTCTGCAATTATCATCTTAGTCATACTGCACCAAGGGATATTTCAGTGTCGCTCTCGTCCCTCCCTCGCTCCCTCGCTCCCTCCATCTCTCTCTCCTTCAGCTCTCCTGTCTTTTCCTTCCTCCTATATGTTGTCCTGTTTCACCCCCCCCCCCCTCTCTCCATGTGCTGAGGGTAGAGGTCAAACAGGAGTTGCTGGTTGTCACGACAAGTAATTCTGATTGGCACATGCCTCTGGACCCATAGGGTTTAGAACTAAGGGTTGTCAAGGTAACAGTTCATTGTGTATGTGTGTGTGTGTCGGGGGATCTGTGGATATGTGTGTGTAAACAACTATAGGGTTCTTATGCATCGGATTTGGGAATTGGCTCTGCCCATCTTTCTCTCCCACACATACACACACACGTGTGCGCACACGCACGCACAAACACCACCGCGCCCAGAGTGCAGGCGAACATGTCCACACCGCCACCCCTCACACCTCCGAGCCCCGATGCTGAGTCACAAATAAGCTTCTCTATCTCTCCGTCCCTCTCCCTCTTTATCTCTCTCTCCATCTCTCTCTTTATCGCTCTCTCTCTCTACCTCCTCTCCCTCAGTCCTCCCATGCCACGCAGCTCAGACACATTCTCTGTATGTGTGTGTGTGTGTGTGTGTGTGTGTGTGTGTGTGTGTGTGTGTGTGTGTGTGTGTTCCCACCCACTCCTGGGGCGAAGCATGGAGAGCGTTTCTGAGTGGAATAGAATGCATCTGAATGACAGCTATGCTGAACATGCTCTCCCCTCTCCTCTCTCTCCTCTCCTCCCCTCTCTCTCCCCTCCTCCCTCTCCTCTCTCCCCTCTCCCTCCTCTCCTCCCCTCTCCCCCTCCTCTCCTCTCTCTTCCCTCCTCCCTCTCCTCTCTCTCCTCTCCCCTCTCCTCTCTCTCTCCTCTCCTCTCTCTCCTATCTCTCCCCTCTCCCCTTCCTCTCCTCTCTCCCCTCTTCCCTCCTCCCTCTCCCCTCTTCCCTCCTCCCTCTCCTCTCTCTCTCTCCTCCTCTCTCTCCTCTCTCTCTCCCCTCTCCTCTCTCTCTTCTCTCTCTCCCCTCTCCTCCTCTCTCCTCTCCTCTCTCTCCCCTCTTCCCTCCTCCCTCTCTCTCTCCTCTCTCCTCTCCCTCTCCCCTCTCCTCTCTCTCTTCTCTCTGCCCTCTCCTCTCTCCTCTCTCTCCCCTCTCCTCTCTCTCCTCTCCTCTCTCCCGTCTCCCCCTCCTCTCCTCCCTCTCTCCCCTCTCTTCTCTCCCCTCTCCTCTCTCTCTAGCCATTCCTCTTGTCTCTCTATCTCCTTTTACATGCCTCCCTTCACATTCTCTCTTACAGTGACGCTCTGCAGATCCTCCCTTTTAAAACTCGTGAATCTGACTCCTGCCTCCTCTACCACACACACACACGCGCACACAAACACACACGCACACACATCTCTGAACAAAGGGACAGAATCATCGCCTATGACCTCATGTGTTTGAAGCCATCACAGAGAGGTGAGGTCACCTTTGAAGACGCGACTGCTCTCAGGGAAGCCATTGACCTGTGGTGGGGCTGACGGTGTGCAGGGAGCACATCCAGAACTAATCACTCTGGAGGGGAGACGGAGGTCACGCTCTGTGATGTCACCCTCCCCGCCAGATGTTTCATCTTCCTCGACCAATGGCATCCGTCGTAGCATTTCTAGGGATCAAGACTTCCCCCGACCCACACACACACACACAGACAAATCCCTGCAAAATCATCAGTGGCGATCAAGAGCGAACGAGGTACAGAACAGAGAGAGAGAGAGAGATGGAGAGGAGGATCCAGTTTAAACATAACATATGGTCTATGCCTTATACATTTCATATACGTTCCAGATGCTCACTCTCATGCGTATTTGTGTGTGTGTGTACTGTAGATGCACAGTATGTGCAAGTCTATGGGTCTGTGAGTATGTGAGCGTGTCAGTGTGTGAGCGTGTGAGTGTGTGTGTTGGCCACGAAGCCCGCAGGTCCAGAACTCAAATCTATTTCTTTCAGCTCCTACACAGAGCGTCAGTGGTGAGTCACCCATCCACACTCCTCCCTCCCTCCCTCGCTCTCTTCCCTTCCTTCCTTCCTTCCTTCCTTCCTTCCTTCCTTCCTTCCTTCCTTCCTTCCTTCCTTCCTTCTCAGGACAGCACAATAGAAAGTTTCCTCTTCCAGACCTGCTATTTGAAGGGGACCCAACAGTTTATAACACGCATATAACTATATATGACACCTCTTCACAGTTCTTTGTCTCAAACTGAAATAGAATTGGACAAGAATAGTCCCACAGGTATCTCTCTCTCTCTCTTAAAGTTAGACCAGTTTTTCAGTACCAACAAAACACTATAACCCTACTGATCCAGCCAAAGAATGGGGCTAAAGCTTGTGCTGTGTGTGTGTGTGTGTGTGTGTGTGTGTGTGTGTGAGAAACAGGGCCCTCATTCACTCCAACACAATGGTGCCTGCCAGTACAGTTACCCCACTGTCTATTCTATTGCCCCAGTGGCAGAATGCATACTGTAGGCCTACAGTGAGCTACAGTGACCTCTTCTCTCTGATCTCCCTATGGAGAACCTCACTCTCTCTCTCTCTCTCTCTCTCTCTCACACACACACACATGCACACACACACACTGCACCAAAGCCGAGTACATTAGTGAGAGGATGCATGCAGGTGAGTACTGTAGACTGCAACACACACACACACACGCTCACACCCTCCCAGCCATATTTTAGTTTCCTATTGACAGTTATAATAGTGTCTGCCTTCAGCCCAACCACATCTTATAAGCTGCATGCTCAGACACAGCCTGTGTGTGTTTGTGTGAGTGTGTGTGTGTGTGTGTGTGTGTGGTCCCACCCACTCCTCAGGGTAGAAGCATGGAGAGTGAATTCACCCCACTGGAATGCACAGCTGAGTCTGACTGTGTGTGTGTGTGTGTGTGTGTGTGTGTATTGTGCAATACATGCAACGTTCTTTCCACCCAGATACATACAGTATGAATGTGGGACAGCAACTTTTTATTTTCCTTGTGGAATGCACACAGTCACATGGACCCTGACACGTACGTACATGCTGTACACACACACACACACTAATCACAGTAATGGCGTGAGAGTGTGTGGATGGTGGTGAGGGCAGTTGTCATGGTGACGGAGCAGGCGCCTCTGAAATAGTTTCATTATTAAATAGTGTTGCCTTTGTTCCCCTGCTCTTCTCCTCATCCTATGTCTTCTCGTGTTTTCAAATCCCCCTCTGAGGAAACAGACAAACAACCCTGAACAACCTAGCCACTAGCTGTATTCTGTATGTGTGTGTGTGTGTGTATCCGCCATCCCTCTCCACTTGTCCTATTTCCCACCATATCTATGATATAAGCTGACAACAAACCAGGTATGATAACGTAGAGATCAGAATATAGATTCCATATTCAAATAGAAGACAGAATAGAAATAGTAGGACTCTCACAGCTGTCCGTTCTTCTCACGTTGTGCTGTGCAGCCAGGCAGATGATGGCTCACCATATACTTGAAAAGTAGCATCACAGTAGAGATGTAACTGCTTAGGAGGTTGACAGCACTGTGATTCAACTGACCCTCATCTTTCTCTCCGTCTCTCTCTCTCTCTCTCCAGTTCTCTCTACTCCCCTGTTCTCAGGTCTTTCTGAAATCTATTTGAGTAAACCTTAATATCACCACCACAGACACACACACCCCCAGGTCTGAATGTAGAATGAGCTGATTTAGAAAGCCCATGATGACTCAGGTAGGTGGGGGTGGGGGTGGGGGCTTGGAGAACAGGAATGTTGATGAGCTGACTGACACACACACACAGACAAACAGGGACACAGTTTGACGGGCGGGCAGAGAGCTGGGGAGGAGCACAGAGAGATGAAGAAACAGGCTGAGGACACTGGTCACACTGACACACACTTCCTCTGTGTCACCACCCCACGCCACAATGTGAAGTGTATGTGTGTGTGTGTGTCTGTATGCGTGTGTTTGTGGTTTCAGGAATCTTCACTCTGAGGACCAGAATCCAGGATCTTTGCCAGAGACTCTACTGACGGATAACAACACACACACACACACAGAGAGAAAGACTTCTGTGACACATTTTATAGACAGTTAGTTTACCACCCCCCCCCTCCCCCACCTACCCCAGCAGAAGCCCCGAGGCTGAGACAGGGTAGCAGGGGGGGGGTCTGGCTGGAGGTCCACTAAGCCCCTCAGGGTCCATATGGCCTGGAGGCTTAAATTCCGGGACGGTATCAGAGAACGGGCCTTAGAGCTGGATCAGGATGAGCAGCGGGGAGAGGAGGAGGAATGAAGCTAGAGGAGACGCAATGTGTTGGGTTAACTAAGAAAACTTTGTTTGACAAGTGGGAATGTGTGTGTGTGATTGTGCGTGTAGCCTATGTGAGGCAGGGTAAATAAATAGAGAGCAGTAGTGAGTGTGTCATATGATCCGCCCGCAAAGCGACACTAACGACGTTAGGCTTCCTGAGAGGAGGCATATTGAACCAGCCACACGCCCTGTCTCCCTCTCTTCCCTCTCCCTCTCCTCTCTCGCTGCACCCCTCCCGCTCGTTCTTCCTCTCCTCTCGTCTTCACGCCCATCAGCTTCGCTCTTTTAATGCTCTTGCCGTCCGACGTCCCCTTATAACTCGCCTCAACTGCACAGCTCCAGCCAGTACGGACATCATTCGCGGCGGGCTGAAGTAAGCGCCGCGGGTGCGCGAGATTACTTTTCGCAACCCAGTTTAGCAAGAACACCATATAGTTTAGGGTTAAGGTTAGGGTGAGGGTCAGGTAGGTCAGGGTTAGGGTCTTCCTTAACCCTAAACTCAATGGTGCTATCGCTAAACTGGGTTGCGAAACGCGTAGACGCCGCCGGTGCGGGTTGGTCTCCGTGGTTCCCGGCAGCTGTCTGACGCTGAACTGTGGACGCTCCCACTGGCCGCCGACAGACAGGCCCGCTTGTATTGGACGAAATCCACACATTTATTCACATGCTGTGCTGATAACGACTCTGGCCCCGACAGAACGCAGACAGAACTATCAAACACACACACGCACACAGAATAATACCGCACAGAACTGATCACGCCTTCCCCAGTGAGTCTGAGCCTAGGCCCCGGCCCGTGACTGACTAAAGCATTCTGCCTCACTGACCGCACTGAGGGTTGGGGGGGGGTGAGACTGTGGGGATAAAGAGGCGACAGCAGGACAATACAAACTACAACAAATGAACTGAAAACGGGGTAGAGAGAGAGGAGGATGTGGGTAATGGTGTCGGAGGAAGGGGAAGGCGTGAGGGGAGGGCAGGAAGCAAAAGAAGAAAAGGAGGTAGAGAGCGCAGGCCGGCAGAGGGAAAGGGATGTATTAGGGGAGAGAAGAGGGAAGGAGGGAAGAGAGAGAGAGCGTGGCGTGTGGCACAGTCCCACAGCAGGACAGGAAGTCTTAGACGGAGACACCCTTCCTTCCTGCCAACGCCGGGATCCCCCGTGACAAGACAGGCCACCGTTCAGTCGGACATAGACAGACACACGCACGCATGCGCACGCACACACACGCACGACCACATCCATGCACAGGGCAGAAAACACTGATCTGGAACACAGGCACACTGTAGGAACAAGAAACAGGCTAAAACAGACTGTTACTGTACATGCTACAGTACACCTTGTTTGGATACCCTAAATAATCCAATGACTAGGCCTATCTAAACTATCATCTTCAGCTCTCAGTTTCAAATTCAATACATTTTCAGCTGTATATGTAACAGTTAGTTTATAGTTTGAGTAAAACATTTATAAAGAGTCTGGGGATTCTCCAAATAAAGTTACCAACAATTCACAGCGATCTTCCATAGGTGTAACATTCACAGTAAGTTAGTGAAATGCCTCTGCCGAGTTGTTCCAGGCCCAGATTTTCAAGTTGGTGACTGGGCCTCATGTCCTTGTGGAGGCTAGTAATTTGGGTCAGCTGACTGGAGACTCCATGTGACACAGGACACTTCCTCTTCCCTAGCTCCGCACAGGATATGAGCAATTTCTGCCCTAGAATTCCCAGAAATCGGTTCAATGCGGAGGTCAGAGAGGCATCATCAGAATTTTACAGATAACACACAAGTTCCTCACTCACTCCCTCTCTTTCTCACACCTACACCCTCTCTCTCGCTCTCTTTTTCAGCATGACAAAACAACCCATATAGCAAGTGAAAGGGAAATCATTGATGTATGTGGTTATAAGGTGGTGTTAT
This sequence comes from Borostomias antarcticus, assembly GCF_949987555.1. Taxonomy (NCBI): domain Eukaryota; kingdom Metazoa; phylum Chordata; class Actinopteri; order Stomiiformes; family Stomiidae; genus Borostomias; species Borostomias antarcticus. Next base: position 17,888,489 of record NC_140234.1, read on the forward strand.
GAGGCAACAAGCTGTCAGCGTTGATTGGTTGTCCTATCATGCCACTTCCTGTTTCAGTATGTCAGTGAGACACATACGCATCCTGGGGTGGAGCTACACACAAGGCACACAAAGCTGCAACAGTTAAGTCACACACACACATACACACACACTTGAGAAGTAAACATAGCAAAGCAAACCCAAGGTTATTGGGTTTGCTATTGCAACCCCCCCCCCCCCCCCACCTTCCCGATAATAAAACACAAACATAACATCCTCACTCCGCTCATCAGCACAGGTGTGGGGCTATCTCTTCATCACACACACACGCACGCACACACACACACACACACACACACACACACACACACACACACACACACACACACACAGGCAGCAGCGGTTTTCCTTTATAGCTGCTCTCCCACGAGGTTCTCATTCTGACCTGCAACAGTTGGTTCAAACAGTAGGAGGCATGGCAAACAAACCTCTCACAGGAGCTGGGTCTGGGAATGGAGAGGAACAGGACACCGCTCTCCGCTTCTCAGGTGCTGGCAGGCCTGAAACGGGAGCTGGCGAACCCACAGACGGGCACAGATCTACACAATCGCTGACATCTGAGCCTGAAGAATGGGACTTTTGTGAAAATATTTCTATCCGTTCTGAGGGAGGCCGCGATTCCATTAAAAGCAGGAAATGCTCAATTTTACGCCCCGCGGTCGTCCCAGTCACATGGCGGTCATCTGAAAGAAGCCCCAGTTCTGCATCTTCGGTATTGGAAAGAAACTAGACGCTGTAGATGGAGAGGAGAGGAGAGGAGAGGAGAGGAGAGGAGAGGAGAGGAGAGGAGAGGAGAGGAGAGGAGAGGAGAGGAGAGGAGAGGAGAGGAGAGGACAGGACAGGACAGGACAGGACAGGACATGGGTCTGTGACCAGGACAAAGTAAACTAAGAGGAGAGAGAGGAGTGAGAGGAGAGGAGGGCATGGTGGAGGAGGAGGAGGCGCGATGGCGAGAAGCACGGGGGCAGGGAGGTCACGTATGTCGCGGCGTGTTAGTCAGAATGCCCGGGTTGCCATGGTGACAAGGGGGTCAATGCCCTGGTGGCGGAAGGGAAGTCACACGACCCGCCAACGGGCCCTGGAGGAGGGCGCCACATGCGCTCAGCAAAGCATGATAGGAGGTCTCCTGATCAGCAAGCCTCTGGGTGTGGGGGGAGGAGAGGGATGGAAGCGCACAGCGAAGGGACGCCAGCGCTGATCTGAGTTCAGCTGTGTCTTCCGTCTGTTATGGTTTGAGGTTGGGTGGGGGGGGGCGGGGAAACTGGTCCCTGATCTGTGTTATAGGGCTTCCCCTACTGAGAGTAAAGCTTGAACACCTCTTTCACCCCGTTTCCCACTGGTCTCACCGCATCACTCCATCCCCCAACGGGAAACCTTCAAACACATGCTTAGACACACACTGCTCACACACTGCTCATACACGCCCATGCAAAAACCACAGAGTGCAGAAAACACACACGCACGCACACACAGTACAAACAAGCATGCTCTTGTCTGAAAGAACCTTGACTTAATTGTACTTTTCTCGGAAGGAGATGAGGAAAAGTCGACATGATGCAATATCAGGACTTTTTGCAGAAGCCTACACACGCATGCACACACACACACACACACACAAACAGAAACACGCACACACCTTTTCTCTCTTTTTTTAGAAGGCTTTTGAGTGTGTCACCGTCAACCAGCAGAGACAGCAGTAACAGGAGGCTGGAGGAATAACTGACGGCCTTAGGCCAGAGACGAAAGTCCCATCCACTTCCAACATGTCACTGGGAGGGAGGGGGGGGGCAGACCATAATATCATCATGTTAAACCTCAGCTAAGACGACCCATGACATATGACGCGTTAATAGTAACCATATGAAGTAAGTCTAGTCTAATCAATTCAAGTCTCCCTGGGATGACGCAAGATCAAGACCAAGTCAAGACCTGTGTTCAGCAGACTCATGAGTCAGTCTCTAAAGTCTGGCAACGTGAGGCTGTGTCCAGCAACATCGCAAGGGAAAGACCGACCGCCAGAGACACAAACCTAAAGAACAAACTCACGCCCTCCTGACGGAGATACCCACGGCCGTGTGGGACTGCAGTTTAGGGTTACAGTATATGTGTGTCTGTAGTGAAGCTTTAGTGCTGTGCAAAGCAGAAGATCGCAACGAGGAGAAGTGTTTGACTCTCTGCCCAGTAGGCTCGGCACTGCTGAGGGGTGGTGTCTGAAGCTCTGTTTGGACAAGCCTCTCTCTCTCGCTCTCTCTCGCTCCCTCTCCTTCCCCCTCCCCCACTCTCTATCTCTCTCCGTCTCTATCCATCTGCCTTCTAACTTTGCCCCTCCTTTTGCAAACTTTACTATGAAATCCCCCCCTCTGCCGCTCTGCTTCTATCAATTCTTTCTCAACGCACGCACTCCCTCACTCACACACGCATGCACTCTCTAAATTCAATTCAAAGGGGCTTTATTGGCATTTGAGACCTATGTTTACATTGCCAAAGCAAGTGCGAAATAAAAATACTATTGTACCCTCTCCCTGTCTGTCTCTATCTCTGTTCCTATCTCTATTCTAGACCTCTAACCTTTGCAAACTTCACTAAAAAGTCCTCCTCTCAACCCGGCTTCTATCGATTCTTTCTCCACACACTCTCCCTCTCTCTTTCTCAACCGCCCCTCCCCTCCATCTCTGCCCCAGAGCACGCCGTGCGGCTGAGACCTGCCTGAACAGTGGAGCAGGAGGAATGAGAAAAATTAAAGGAATTCTGGGACATTCCGGTCCCGGCGCGGTCTGGCCTGTCAGTTCGAGGCCGGAGTGCCACTCCCGGAGTCGTGCCGGGGCAGGGCGGGTGAACCCCCCCCTCCCCCCCGAGTAGCTGACGGTGAGATCCGGGGAGGCTTTGCTGGATCAGCTGAACGGGGTTAACATCTAGTCCACGTGGTAGAGAAAGGCACTAGGCGGAGAGGTGTGCCTCAGAAATGTTGTGACCCACTTAAGCCCTTTTGATCTTTTGAACCAGTCTATAATGGCCCACTTACTGCGCAGCACCACTGACTGCATCCACTCAGGCCTGAACACAGCCGTCAGCTCAGGGCTGTCTTCTGTTGTCTGTGGAGGAGCTGCTCGCTACCACCGGTGGGTCCCAGACCCAGTCCCCCATGTGAAGAACCGCGGTGTGAAGCACTTGTCTCGGCTAGTCTGCCTGGCTGCTGTCTCTGTTCAAAATACAATAGCAGGCCTGGCCTAGAGGAGCAGATAAGGCCATGGCGATTAAGCAACAATTAGGCAATAAAGCAGCAGTCAGATGAAACTCTCACCCACTGCACAGACCTCCCAGGCCGGAGCTCTGGAGAACGGGTGTGTGTGCGTGTGGGTGACAGAGGGATACAAACATCTGTGTTTGAAGAGGATCAGTGTGCATCTGTAGGCATTAACAAAGCAAAGGAATGTGTTTGTGTGCGTTGCAGTGACAGACTGAGTGGATAGCTGTGTGTGTCGATGAGTTCCCCCCTAGGCACGCTCAACAGCAAATGCATGATTCAGTGTTGTCATGGTGATGTCACACACAAAGAAAATTGAGTTTTTGAACATCTGCACCCACACAAACCTCTGCCTCAGAGCCAAGCACAGTTGTAGCACTGTCACGTGCAATTTCTTTGTTCTAATTAGCGGTGTTAAATACTGTGGACAACTGCAGAGAGAAAGAGAGAGAGAGCGAGCACAACACTAATAAGATGGCGCAAGTGCATAAGATGATTAAATCTTACAACAAATCCTACGACTACGAAAAAGTGCCATTTCAGAGACAAATGAATGCATTATACACACAGGCTCCGCACATCTGTTGTGGTGGGAAAGGCTGCATGCACTATGACAACGCAGCCTCAGAAATAACCCAGGGACATAAGAGAGAGAAGCCTGTAATTCACCAAGGAGCCTATATAGTGATTAAGCCCCATGTAAAAAATGTGCGCACACAGCGCGCACACCACCCACTCACCCTGGCTCTGTTGCAACACTTCCTCTGTCACACTGCTAACAGAGACACCACTAATCTCATATATGGGATCAGTATAGCCTGCCTTCTCTCCTATGGCAGCTATAGCTGCAAACCAGAGCAGTTGTGAAACATTTCTTTGGAATGGCCTTTAGCCATACGGGTACCTCTGTAACAAGTGCTGCATATTTAGTGTAAAGTCCTACTAAGCCTATAGTTATTGACCTAGTACTAGTAGGTAGGCTAGAGTTCAACCAGCAAAATTACCCTAAACCAAAAACGGTTTAATATTGTGCAACGAGAACAGGAAGTGAAACTTTCACCTTCTCTCTCCACAGGAAGAGAGAGGGATGAAGAAAGAGCAAACAGGAACTGAGCACCCAGAGCGGCCCTTTCCTCTCCAAAGGGCAAATTCTTGTGCCATCAGATGTTTATGCCACAGCAAGGGATTGAAGCTAGGCAGCGGCAGGCCCAAGTATCTGGGGCATACATAGTACATCCCCCCCGCCACACGCACGCACACACACACACACACACACACACACACACATGGCCCTTATTCCCACCCAAGCCTAGAGGGTAACATGGAAACCTACTTGGGGACAGCATTATGGTACAGTGTATTCTGCATGCAGAAGGTTAGTTTGGTCTGACAGGCTTGGGGGCTAACATGAACAAAGACGTGCTCCCTTAATGAGAGGTAAAGAAGGCCAACGAGAAATACAGAGTAGCGATAGCGAAACATGCCGTCGCTTGCTCTCTCTTCCCTTTACACGCAAATACGGTATGTAGCCAACACACACAAACACACTCTTCCGCTCGCACACGCAGACACATGAGCAAGGCCTATCTATCTACCGTGTCTACTGTCCAGGCCGTTTAATACGTCCCCTGAACCCACCTGTTGGGAAGCAAACTCTAGCGGCCATTGTTTGGAACTCTGACATTTCACACTCTCTCTCTAGAATGTCACAACTCCCCCCCCCCACCCCACCCCCGCTCCCCCGAACCCTGAGTCACATGACAAGGCCTAGGCCAGGATACATGACACCGCTGCCTTTCTACGGGGGCACAGAAGCGCACACACACAATGTACACACAGCCAAGACAGACAGTCCAGTTGGGAGATCAATAGTTAACACACATATCCAGACTCTCTCACACACCACTGCAAGGCTAGCGTTTTGTTTGTTGACATGGTCCCTGGGCCACAGCTCTGTCAGACAGCGCTGGCTAATAGCCACTGGTACACACACACACACCAGCCGCTCACCACTCCAGCTTCACACTGCTGTATAGCCACACCCTGGCTTAGGGTTCATTGCACTGACCAACCAGCCCCCCCACACACACCCTGGTCTTCACCTTGACCTACTCCTCAGGCAAATGAAAGAATAGCCCGTTGTAGTAGTAGTGGCTGGTCTGTGTGAATCTGTTTGAATAAATCCAATAGTATCAGCACGGCAAGTTAGCGGTGCACCACATACTAACTAGAGAGCTTTCATGTTGCCTCTCACCTGCTTCCAACGTTCTAACAACTTTAGCGAGAGAGTTTTGAGAGGTCAAGTGCTGAATGCGCTTACTGTGGTGGTGGATCTGCCCAAATGAGGGCACAGACAAGGGCTAGGACACTTACAAAGAGAGGAAACACAGGTATAGAAATGCACTTTGTATTAAAAGTCTTTTTAACAGACAGACCACTGTTAAAAGGCTGGTCTGAAATTAAACTTTACAATCAGGTTAGATTTTTCAATGGTACATCACATTTCCTGTTATAAACAACAAAAAGAAACATAAACATAGAATTCCTCTGATTTAAGTGGTCTGGAAGAAAGTGTTTGGTGTGACAGTCTCTGGATCCTAGTACCTGTGTATTTCAATCTGTTAATGTTTGGCAAAAACCCAGCAGAGACATTTCCAAAGCAACACCTTAAGTTTTCAAAAGGCCAAACCAAAACTAGCAATTCCTTTAACAATAAAAAGCTGTTTGTACTTTTTTTTTTTTTTTTTTACAATTTCCGCGTGTTTTCTTCTGCCCCCCCTCCCCCTCCCGGGAGATTATCCAGGAAAACAGTTCACTACTTTGTTGTTTTTGCCATGTGTCAGGATTCTTGTGGAGTCACACGCAGGTTGGCACTGAATATGAACAGCTGATTTGTTTTGGAAAGGCACTCGACGCCAGGGAGGTGGGGGCACCGCCCCCATGTCAGTTAAGTAAAAGTCCTCAGAGGGAGGGGTCAGGAGAGAGGTGGCACTCAACACAACACTCCAGGAAAACAAAGTGGAGCAAAAGAGGAACTTGACATGTTGCAGAACTGAACTCCAATAGGGTGTGGAGACGGGGAACATGTCACCCGACCCTCAAACCCCTCTCATGTGCAGTCATTTAACAAAATATACTTTTCTATTCCTCCGCCATAGTCATACAGAAATATCCATGGATGTGGGTCCTATTGTCATTCTCCGGGTCTTTGCTGTTGGTGTGGACTTCCAGTTGAGACAGGCAGGGCAGCCTGCATAGCTCTGGGTCCAACTCTCCTGTTGACATCAATGATGTACATTGAGTGTGCTGCAAAGATACTCCAGCCAAGCAGAATTCCTGGAGAGTGCCCCCCCCCCCCCCCCTTTCTCTGCTCTGGTGCCCCCCTCCTCCTCCCCCTGTAGCATTCCTCCCTTCCCTTCGTCCAAGGCCAGGGTGAGCAACGAAGAACTCAACAGTACACACTTCCTGCAACACACTTCCAAACAAGAAAAAGATACGATAAAATAAAATGTCTATTCTCATTGGAAAGGGTTAATTAACATCTGAATGTTGACAGGCACTGGGTAAACCGTTTTCAAAGACAAGGGAAGTGCCCATCTTTGAATTGTAACTTTTTCGGAATCCCAGAACATTCAAGTATCCTGCAATGTAAACACTGGCGTAGATATTATTTGTTTGTCTTTTCTAGTGTGTGCAACACAGACAGAGGGACGCTTTCCAGAACGGAGTTATCAGATGAATTGTTAAAACGTTTCTGTTGTCCTCAAGCCAAAAATATTAGTCGGCTATCCATAGTTATTATGTTGGTGTAGGCTAGCTCACAGGGTCAAGAGGACAAGCTCATTCACACTCACCATTGCAAAAAAGCAACCGAAAAAAGAAACTTCGAACATCGAATTCTCTTTAAAGAATGACACACGACGAGCAGCACTGGTCGTCTCCGTTTGGTGCCGAGGAATAGTTCATTTGTCTGACTATCTCGGCGAACAGTTCGTCAACCGAGATCTTATTTTTGGCTGAAGTTTCAATAAACGGGCAGTTCCACTCGTCCGCCAGCGCTTTCCCCTCCCCGGACGAGACCTCTCTCTCGCCCTCCAGGTCCACTTTATTCCCCACCAGGATCATCGGCACTCTCTCATACCGTTTCACCCGGATGATTTGATCCCTCATTGGTTTGATGTCTTGGAAGCTCTGCTGGTTGACCAGGCTGTAGACTAGGATGAATCCCTGCCCGTTTTTGATGTACAGGTCTCGCATGGACGCGAACTGCTCCGTCCCCGCCGTGTCCAGTATTTCCAGAACAGAAGGCGAGGAGTCCACCTCGATCTCCTTTCGATAGAAATCCTCTATCGTGGGATCATATTTTTCTATGAAGGATCCCGTCACGAATTGGACAGTCAATGCAGATTTGCCAACCCCACCGGATCCTAGGACCACTACTTTGTATTCTCGCATGGTTCCGAAGCAGTTCCCCGACTCTCCCCCCTCTCCTTCTCGGCTTCCTTTAGAATGCGCTCCCTGCCCAAGAGCCGCCCTGCTGGGTTTCAAAGCGCAGCGATGCCGTTGTGCCTCCGGTCGCGGTTGTTGGCCCGAAAACACGGGTTCGGGGCGTGGTCGTGCACAGTCGGACTTCGGGGTGAGAATAGGATCGCTTCTGACCGTGTCCCAGCATTAGAAACGTAGCATGTTGAGCCAGGTTGAATCCCGGTCCTTGTTCTAGCTCCCCCGTATTGGTTAAGTGGCTGCCTCTTCCTGCCCAGTGCCCCCACACTCTACAGCACGCAGCCTGCGTCCGTACGTCAATTTCGGAACAGTCGGCGCCTCTTGTTTTCTTAAAGTGACAGTGACCACAGCCTGGTACTGCATCCTACATGAGCTGGTCGCCACACCTAGTTTCTTCACACACCGTTCTGATTTCGACATACGGTGGTGACTCATTAAGCCTATTTTAACTTCCGCGTTGAGGTACATTTGGGCTCCAAACACTGAGCATGTTTGACTGAACGAGGGAAATGTGTGATTTGCGATTGTAAGGGAATTGTAATGGAATTCACTGTAAACTGGATAAAGCTGACCGGTCTAGGCTACCAGCGTCTGTGTTAGATGTCCTTAGCACCCAGTATCACAGATACGCTAGGCTACTGTGTTGCAATAGTCCAGATGCTGACACACAGAATGCAGAGGAACAGGAAGTGAGTCACTTCGCCCCATGGATGTATTAATTGAACGCCTCGCCCCCACATACCCAGGATGTCTGATTCCCCCAGGTAAGGTGACACAGTCTGATATAATATCTAGTATGAGTGGTCATGTCATTTCTCACTCCGTCCAAAACCAGTGCCAGGACATTATTTGTCCACAATTACAACTCAGTAGGGCAACAAGTACAGCAAGTACAGTCCAGAGCAACTCGATATCCCACTTTTTTCCAACAGCAGTATTCTTGCTTGAGGCATGTCTTTTGATATTTAATTAGCTATAAATCTCTTAGTCCAGAATGGCAAAATACAACACTGTGCTGGATCATGGGGCTCGGAGTAGAGACTGTAGCTCATGAGCACCTCAGTGTCTTGCACTCCTTCACCTGACTGGAAGTGTCCCTTTGTGTTGAATGGTATCGGAGCAGTCGTTGCAGGTGACTGTGCCAACAGGCAATTAGTGGACTGTTACTGTAGTGTAGATAAAAGGTGTGTGTGTGTGTGTATTTGCATGTGCATGATGATTGTGCCTGTTGTGCGTAACATGGCTTGTTGTCTTGGGGAAACTCCAGTGTTTTTTTCCCTCCCTCCATCCAGTTTCAGCAGAGTGACAAGGCTGTGATTCATTCCAGAAGATCCAACACCGTCAACCGCTCAAGGTGGAATACACTACTGCCCTGCATAGAGATCACTGTAAACTTTGTGTGTCACCTCTTTCCCTTCTCCAGGAGTGTCATAGTGCCCACCCTTTTGAAGCAGTGTGACTACCACCGTGTCTGACCAATGACAGAGCGCGGTGATGATGACCGGACCTCACTGTGACCTCATTGCCGCAGGGAACAATAAAGACTATGTGAGCTGTCTGATCGATCCCTGTTTAATCCCCCTACCAATCACACACACACACACACACACACACACACACACACACACACACACACACACACACACACACACACACACACACACACACACACACACAGTCCAGCAGAATCAGAAACCGTGAGTCAGTGTTGGTTGTTTCATTTTTTTTTTAAATTCTCTTTGATGATGCACAGAGGTCACAACATTATCAGATCACCATTGCTGCCCGCAAGTAAATATATCAAGTCAATGTCCCTCTTGGGGCAAAAGCCTAAATCACATCATGGATCAGTAGTCTTTAGGGGTATCCAGGCCCCAGTCCCGTAATTTGATCCTGGGCTTTGATGTGCATGTGTGAGTGTCAGACCTCTACAGTCTGCGTGAGAGGGCTGAGGGGAGGTGTTCATGTCTACTGAAACGACCGTGTCTTTTCTCATCCCGGTGCTAATGAGGCAGGCAGACAGCAGACGCAGGGCTGCACTTGATCTGTTAAAGAGCTGAGTTCCCCCAGGTGAGCCGTGTTTAACTAGATGATGCTTAATCAAATTGCGTTAGGATGCCTAGTCACTCTCCCACGGGTTATAGCCCACTGCTGCACAGGCCTCCTCCCTGCTCTGTTACTCTAGCCCTGGGATATACAGTAGCAATACAGTGTTGGTGTCAGTTTAGAGTACATAACACACGCACACACACATGCACGCACATACAACTACACACACACACACACAATAATACTAATACTAGGCCTACTTCCCTGTGGGAGATATCTGACACAGTGTAAGGGAGTTTGCTTGATGACAGTAGAAACAGGTTTTAGCATAAGTGGAACTCAACACCTACACCCAGGTCTATCCACATATATATCGCCACTGGATACACGATGAAACGCAATAGCCCTCATTAGGCTGCATGTCTACACACGTTGCTGTGGGAATGCTGTGACCACAGAGAAAAACATCTGACTTTTTCTTTTGTCCTCATCCCTTCTGTCTGCTCCAGTAGAGAAGATGGCATATTATCGATCGCCATGCCAGTATTGTTCTCGTTCATTGACAAGGCACGATAGTTCATACACTCAGCCTCCTCATTGCCTCCCTACATGGCCAACGGAGGGCGCCATTGCTACACAGTCCACTGTGGTCCCGCTGGAATTAGCGCTGGGAGATCAGACTTGACACGCACTAATTGAAACGTCCCACGGACCTCAGTCCCTGCTCTCCCATGTTCAGTATTAATAGGATCCCTCATAGCGTGTAATCCCTGCGCTCAGCCCCGGCAGGGTGACAGGAGCATAATGAACCCGCCTGTGACCAATAAACAGCTAATTAATGGGAGAGGGAAGACCTCCCCCGGTTCTCCTCTCTCCCCTGGGACGCTGGGAGGGAGGGATGGAGGGGTAGTCGCAGGGGAAGCAGGAGTTCTCCAGTGTAAGCACAATGGCTGGCCTATAATGTTTCTGTGGTGTTACTAGAGCCTCAATGTAATCCCATTATGCTTACAGGTATGACAATAGGTGACCTTGGGATTGTGTTTGCTCATTTTATTTTTCATTCTAAATTGTAAGTGTAAGCCTGCTTTGATTTATGTGTAATTTCACAGGAAAGAAAGGTCCATTATCATTGCAATAACAGGATGGTGGCGCTGAAGTGTGTAGTGGACTAAACAGTAAGGCCATCTTGTGGTTAATTTATGCAAGGGTATTTCCACTGTATTGACTTGCTATTATAGTGATACAGACTGTAGAGTGGTTCAGCCATCATCAGGACACTGCAGTGTGGTGGTACTTCCAGAAGGTGGCAGAATGGTACAGCAGAGAGACTGCACCTCCTCTGTGACTGGGAGATGCTCACACACACACACATACCCTCTATCTCTTTCTTGTTACAAGACAAATTGATCCTTTGCACACCTTTCACAAAATTGCGTCAATGTTTCATCAATCTCTCCTCCACCCTTCTCATCCCGTCTCTTCTGCCGGGCATGCATTGTGTAGTGTACACACCTGATGAATATAACATAATATGGTGTAGTGACTTAAACTCTATTATGGCTGCTGACAAGCCAGTAACGTCAGCTGGCTCTCCATGTGAACCATAACCAAATTGAACACGAACCCATTTATACTCAATAGATAAATACAAGATAGGTTATGACTTGTGGCCGTTTTGGTTGAACACAGCTAGAACAGAGAGTGCTGTTGTGCGTGTCCAGATTCCAGATTCCACACAGAGACCCAGTGTTGTTGAACCTCAGCTCTGCTGGCTGACGCCACCATCAGCGATGACCGTTAACGGCATCCGGCTTGTCAGTTCACCTGGTCATAACTGAATTAAGGAGAGAGAGAGAGGAAAAAGAGAGGGAGAAAGAGAAAGGGGGTTAGGAAAGGGGAGAGGGACAGGAAGGAGAAGAAAATGAGAGAGAAGAGAGAATGAGAAAGAGAGAGAGAAAGAGAGGCGGATAGACACAGACTCTTTCACCCAGCCCACAATGCAGGCCTTTCAACATGTGGACACTGAGTGTCATTAATAATACATACATACTGTGGTGTACAGCTCATTATAGGGGTCAGAGGTCAGAGATCGTAAGGAGCAATCACTGAGAGAAGGGCACAGAGAAGCATGGTGAAGATGGATGCTGCAGTGTGCTGCACTTATGTATGATATTAGTTAAGTTTGATTTGATTTGACTTTGATTTAAACACTTTTAACTCGTAATCTCTTTTTGCCAGGACAAGCCCTGCATAATATTGCAGTTGCCTGCAATGGACATGTGACATTGGTGAAAAATATTTGGTGTGGCATTTGAATAATATGTTTTCCCAAACAATGAAAAACAAGCTTTCTGTTATGATGGGAGATTGGAGTGAGAGGTCAGTAATTGAGGCCATGATGCAGGAATGCAGCACAATGACCGATGCAGCTTGCAGACGGACGTCACAATCAACTCACACAATGGGACAATTCACAAACCCAAATGAGAAGAGCCAGAGGGACCAGAGAAAGAGAGAGGAGTGTGTGTGTGTGTGTGTGTGTGTGTGTGTGTGTGTGTGTGTGTGTGTGTGTGTGTGTGTGTGTGTGTGTGTGTGTGTGTGTGTGTGTGTGTGTGTGTGTGCATGTGTGTGCATAAGCATGTGTGTGTGCATAGGGGTAGTTTTAGGTATGGACGCTATGGATATGTCCATACCAAAGCCACAGAAACACGAATTGTCCCTACCAAAAATAATGCAGAGTGAAAACTGTAGTTTTGAATTACCATTCACAACTTGCGAAAGCGAAACTTTATTGGTTGGGAATTGGTTGACAGCTGCGTTCAGCAAGCTATCCAATCAACAACGTAGGCCTACAGTAGCCTACTTTTCCTCCCGCCTCTGTGACCCAGCGAGTGCCTGCCTCGCGAGCTCAGCAGCTCACATAGCCCCTCACACGACTGCTAACCTGACGGACTAGCAGTCCCTTATCCCCCCATTAGCGAAATCAGGTTCAACAGTCACTCCGCCTGGTTATCGGATCAAAACTACTCGATAAAGTATCGCAGAGAAATGTCAAAGGTACTCACAGAAGCAGGAGGGTTGCGTCTTCAAAAACGCATGGTTTTGAAAGAAATGCACTGCTAATAAACATGTTCAATCTTACACTCAAAACCGGCTCATATTTTCACAAAATGAATCACCGGCAAACGCTTGTCTTCTTCTACGCTGCTGTCATGGGTAATTTCTCTGCGATACTTTATCGAGTAGTTTTGATCCGATAACCAGGTGGAGTGACCGTTGAACCTGATTTTGCTAGTGGGGGGATAAGGGACTGCTAGTCCGTCAGGTTAGCAGTCGTGTGAGGGGCTACAGCTCACAGTACATCCAGCATCGACTGTCGGCAACAGCGGGAATGTTGATTAGGCAGTAGGGCCTAAGTAAGATTTAAGTTATTGAACAATAGGGAATCAAATATGTTGATCGACAATAATTTTCCTGTACAGAGTTGTAACTATGATAATTGTTTAGTTTGCGTCCTACTAAATGCCTATCGAAACTGTAACGTTAGTGCTAGCTGGTGTAGCTAGTCAGAGCTAGCTACTGTAGCTATTAGCTATAACGTTAGGTCTCGTAATGTTTGCTGACGCAGAGATGAGGTGCTGTCATGTTGTAATAACAGTTATCTTTAGCTGGTAATAAATCAGTTTTGGTATGTAACGTCAAATAACCGTTGCAAACTCTTAGGTTTGAGCAATGACTAGCTAGGTTCACTCGCCCATTGAATTGCATTGTAGGCAAAACAAACAAGACAGACATCTGGTTTGTTTATGCAATTCAGTTCAATTGACGTCTGCAGAATAGTCCAAGTCCAACGTAATTATGTTCATATTTCATAGGCTATACAGAATAGGCTGTAGGCTACAGTGTTTCATGTCTGCAAGTAGTTTTATATTGTCAATAATTTCCCTTTTATGATAGGTGGTGAGTGGAAGGCAAAATGCCACCAGAAAAAAAGAAGAAACAAATTGACATTATAATTTTTTTGGGTCAAAGCAGCAGAAAGGCAGGATCTGGAGAGGCAGGAGATGCATCAGGGTTACAGGTGAGGTTATAGTCTGACTCAACAGATGTAGGTTTTGTGGATAAACCTTGTCATTCGTTGTCACATTGCCTAATCAGTGGCGACGGAAATTAATCTGATTCAGCCAAGAGTTTGAAACAACAACAACCCTGCGCTGCAATAACTTAGCAACCGCTCCGCCCAAGATGTTTGAATTTGAATTTGATTGGTTTAAAGAAATGCACTCTCCCCCCCCCCCCCTCTATCCACGAATGGTAATGAGTCCAACCAGACCTATCTCCAGAGCTGGCACAGCGTAAACGAAGTGTGGAGATAGGTCTGGCTACGCACGACTACTGACATTATAACTGGGCAAGTGTTAAATGGGAATTTCACTTTTTTATATTAAGAATAAAGCCACCTACAGCTATTATACTGTTATGCATCATCTGTAGGCCAAATGCATCATCAGTTCAGGAGGCTAATTAAAGAAACCTTCATCAAGATCATCTGATCTATAGCTCAAAACTGTACGCACGCATATTAGTGCTTTTTTTTTCAGCGAGCGCCCACAGGGTCCCTACCAAGGCTCAAATCAAACCTTCGCCCTGTGTGTGTATACGTGTGTGTGTGTGTGTGTACCTTCTGAGGCATACAGTACAACTCCACTGGCAGGCCAGATACACTCTCATGGACCTACAGTAATGACTACTGGCTTAGCTAAGTTTAGCAGGGAATCCAGGACAGACAGATCAGCTTACACACACGCACGCACACACACACACACACACACACACACACACACACACACACCCCGATGAGAGCGCAGGTTCAGCCAATATCAGAAAGATCTCCAGAGCAAACAAACGGCTTCGTCAAATCCAGTCTCATTCGAGAGGAATAACCTTTGACCCCTGATTTAATCTGGCTGTCAGAGCTATCTAAAGCAAGTAACTTTCTCCTTCCTCTTTCACTCACCTCAGCTCAGTCTGAACAGAATCACTTCCCCTCCTCTGAAGTCATATCCCTCTTTCCCTTCCCTGCCTGTCAGCGTCTGTGAGGAACAACGCTGAGCTCCAGGCTCTCTCCCTGACCAGACACACTAACCAGACAGACAGAGACGGATTCTGAGCGCTGTTCTCAATGCCGCCTGGACAAGGTGTACACCAAGGTGTGTGTATGTCTTTCTGTGTGTGTGTGTGTGTGTGTGTGCGCACCAGAAGCATTGCCAACTCACATACCCTGCCCTCAGTAATAGTACCTAGAAAAATGGTTGTCAAGACAGGAGTCGTGATCAGACAGCAGACAGACAGTGTGTGTATGTGTGTATGTGTGTTGTACTTTTTGCCAGCTAAATGTGAGAAAAGGTGCAAAATGGTCCTCCACCATTGAGGGGGGAGCAGGCGAGGGAGGCAGGGGAGGTGGGCGGGGTCAGGGCTGCTGTTTCTCACCCTAGCTAACCTGTCATCAATCACCAATGGACACTCATTGGCCACTTTGCCCTCACACTGACACGACACCAGACAGACAGACAGTCAGACAGGCACGCACGCACACACACACACACACACACACACACACACACACACACACACACACACACACACACACACACACACACACACAGCCCCTGGGTAGCCAGGATTAAGAGGGTCGGCCAGTCAACACTCTAAGGAAGAGAGGATATAGGAAGGCACTGGAAGAGTGAGAAAGAGAGAGAGAGAGAGAGGAAACGTGTGAGCTGAGGAAAGAGGAGGAGGGCAGAGGGGTAGGTGGGGGAGTTGCGCGGGGAAGGGGGTTTGTCTGGTCAGGGAATAATTTTTACAGCTCACTTTTCTAGCCCCTGGGTGATACTGTTTTTTTGCTTCCCTCTGGAATATGTAGAGAGTGGGTCGTATGCCCACCTCCCTTGTTCTCTGTAAAGCGCATTGTGTTGCCTCTGTGTATGAAATGCGCTATACAAATAAAGCTTTGATTGATTGATTGATTGTCTGTCTCTGGGTGGGTATCAACGTGTCAACGCCACTACCAGAGATGATGGTCAGTCAGCTCGCTTCCCGCCTGCTGGTACAATACTATCCTGCTCTCTTCACCCTCTCATTCTGCTAATGGAAAACACAATAGAATTTCATGTGTGTGAGCGTGCAGTGTCTGCTGGTCACTTTACTTGTCTGTGAAAATGTACGACTTGTTTAGGCTCGTGAGGGATGTATATGTTACTTTGTGTACCATATGTGACAGAAAGCAGAGTAAGATGAATTGTTTGTCTTTAAGAGCAGTAATGGAACATAGATATGTGGCATGGTTAGAAGCTCACATGGCAGATCTATGCTTAGAAGCTCACATGCCCCTGTGCTTCCCAAAGGAAACAACCAAGCACTCACTGGGCGAAAAGGGTCTGTATCCAGGAATATCCAAATTGGATATTTGTTATATCCGGAGCATATCAGAACTCAGGGATGGGAATCTATCAGCAGCTTGTTAGAACTCTGTATATTTGTATATTCTGAATATCATTCCTGGATACAGATCCTTTTCGCCTAGCCAGCATTGCTCCCTTAGTACAATATATCAATGTGACTCGATGCCTCTGTTGTGCGCTTCTAACATGCCAAACAGAGGTACACCACCTGGGTACTGTTCCGTGAAATGTATACCTCCTAACCACCGGCTCCCTCAGGATGTCATTGACTGTGGCACACCTGAACCCCTCCCTTGTGTGTAAAGTGTGTAAAGTGAAGTACTCACCCGAGTAGCAGTCTGTGATTCCGTGTAATGAGTATGGAGAGATGGCAAACGCTCCACACTGGAGACTATGTCCTTCAGGAGAAGGCCCTATCTGACATAATTACTGATGCTAGGGTATCATTAATTCAGTCTGCTGGTCATGATACAAAGCAGGCTAAACACCCACACACGCACGCGCACACACACACACACACACACACACCACTAATCCTGTACATAAACAAACACACAAGTGATATATGGCATCCTTGAACTTCTTTCTATAACAACCAGTCAACCACAGTATAATGGCAACAACGGAAATTACAGCCACTTGCTTGAAAAAGGTCAGTACCCCAAGGCAACACCCCCCCCACACACACACACACACTCAGAAAGAGAGAGACAGAGTCACACACACACAGAAACAGAAACATACACACACAAACAGAAAGACGCACACTTGCACACACACAGAAAAAGAGAGACACACAGGTTTGGAAAAGGGCAGGCACTTTCAAACCAGGCCAGGTCCAGTCTGGCTTATGGCTGATGGCCATTCATACAGCTGTTCTTTTGATAGTTCTGGACACATTTAATCGCCTGACCTATGCACTTCCTTGTACAAGGTGATGTAAGGCTTATCTGGACATATTTGATTTTGATTGAGTTAGCAGGTAGTTAGTGACCCTTATGGAATGTGCATATTATTGTCAAAGGGATGATGTGTTAAGAAATGAGACCTCACCTCCTGTTTACGCGACGTTGCGTTGACATTGAGTGGTGGCCATGTTAAATTGTGCCCATTCAGCCTTATGGAGTATGCATATTAAGTAGAATGTCAAAGGGATGATGTGTTAAGCAATGAGACCTCACTTCCTGTTTACGCGGTGTTGGGTTGACGTTGCTGCTTTGATGTTGAGTGACGGCCATATTAATTTATGCCCGCTGACTCTTAGGGAGCATGCATATTAAGAAGAATGGCAAAGGGATGATGTGTTGAAGAAATAGTAAAGGGAAAATGCATGTTTATCCCTGTTTTAGGGTTACTTGTGATCATATACAATGATTCAGATCAAAACGTTGACAAAGCTAGCATTTTCGAGAAAGTTGATAATTGTTCAACCACCGTTTTGGTCATACAATGGATGTGGATGGGCATCTTGAAAAACCATTAAAAGATGAACTAGAATCTTACTTTATGGCGAATTTTATGTCAGAACGCCAACTAACAGCTAGGTGAGTTTCTTGTCTTTGAAATCGAGAGTTTAACATGTTTTTGAATGATTTTTCAAGATGCCCATCCATCCATTGTATGACCAAAACGGTGGTAGACCAATTATCAAATTTCTCGAAAATGCTATCTTTGTCAACGTTTTGATCTGAATCATTGTATATGATCACAAGTAACCCTAAAACAGGGATAACATGCATTTTCCCTTTACTATTCCTTTAAGCAATTAGACCTCACTTCCTGTTAACATGACGTCGCGTTGACGTTGAGCAGCGGCCATGTTCCTTTGTGCCCACACTGACTCACTAACCTCTCTACGAGTGAAAGAGAGGGAGCGGTCTCTTTCTCTCATGAGTGAAATCTGACACCGCTGCTCTCGGTGCTGCCTGCCACTCACTCTGCCTGCAGTCATCAATACATGAAGTGAGAGACAGAAAGAAGGAGGGAGGGAGGGAGGGAGAAAGAGACAAGCCCTTTTATAGGACTGTTGGGCTCCGTCTATCAGCCAAAAATACCTGTCAGGTGATTGGATGAACCATCCGTCTATCACTGTCTATCACAAGCTATCATCATAGGCTGTCATCAAACCTAAACCACACCCATAGCTGCCAGTAGTTCCTCATAGGACTCTGAGTGGATTGAGTAAGTTTCGATCTGAGCACAAACGGATTTCTGTTGAACTTGGCCAGACCGATCCGTGTAGAGAAACAGAACGTGTGCTTACAAGGCACATACTCGCTCTCGGTCAGAACTGTGTTCTTTGGAAGATATTGAATGCCAAAGTTCTTAAAGTAATAGCAACTTTTATTAAAAAGAAAAGACTGATACACAACCTTCTTGAGAAGAGGTCCCTTTCGATCTGTGTCAGATCAAAATGGCCCCCAGACAAGGTACAAGTTAGTTTATAAAGCCATTTCAGTCCGCATGATCTAACATCTGTTTGTGCCAGAGGTCGTTTGACTGCTGGGGAAAATTGCAGACATGCTATTGTTAAATTTTTCCATCAGATCACTTCTGCATTAAATCTTACAAAAGAACATAAATGAGGAACTGGTCTCCCCCAGTTCGGGTTGAGGACATAGGTTAACCTAGTAAGAGTCATGGAGCAACAGAGATTAACAAATCATTTCAATATCAATCTGGTGTGTACTCTTAATACTGATTTACATTGTAACACTCAACCATGAGTTGATCAATAAAATTCCATTACAGGCTCTGGGTGGAGCCATGACAGACATGAACAGAGCAACGTGGGTGATGGACAGCATGTTTAGATAACTGACTCTCAGCATCAACCCAAAGTGCTTCGTCTGTGCTGCAGGATTTTCTAGACCGCCAGGATTTGTACAAAGGACCCACGGAGGTGTGACCGTGCAGCCGGCTTCACGGGAGAGAACCAGCCCAGTTGAGAAGGACAACGTTTACGCTTCTCCGACTCCGACAAAGTGTGAAACAAGACCTGTTTTCACAAGATCTATACTGCTACGGGCAGTAGCATAACTCTCAGTGCCAGTTATCACAGCCAGAGAGATAGACAGGGCTACGGGGCAGCTAAGAGCAGAGAGATAGACAGGGCTACGGGGCAGCTAAGAGCAGAGAGATAGACAGGGCTACGGGGCAGCTAAGAGCTGAGAGATAGACAGGGCTACGGGGCAGCTAAGAGCAGAGAGATAGACAGGGCTACGGGGCAGCTAAGAGCAGAGAGATAGACAGGACTACGGGCAGCTAAGAGCAGAGAGATAGACAGGACTACGGGGCAGCTAAGAGCTGAGAGATAGACAGGGCTACGGGGCAGCTAAGAGCTGAGAGATAGACAGGGCTACGGGGCAGCTAAGAGCTGCTGTAGATCGCCGGACTGGACTAGCAGAATAAACGCTCTGCGCTGTTATCTTGACTTCTGGCCTCCTCCCTCCTCTCTCCTCCCTCCTCTCCTCTCCTCTCCTCGCGTCCTCCGGCGTGACCATCAGTGCTCCTCACCTCTCTTCCATCTCTCTCTCACTCTGCTCTCCACCTCTGGCCTCTTTCCATCCCTCCCCAGTCCTTCATTCATGTCATATTTTCTTCTCCACTTCCCCCCTCCCTCCCTCTCTCTCTCCCTCTCTCTCTCTCTCCCCCCTCCCTCCCTCTCTCTCTCCCTCTCCCTCTCTCCCCCCCTCTCTCTCTCTCTCCCTCTCTCCCTCTCTCTCCCTCTCTCTCTCTACATCATCATCTCCCCTGCCTTCCCCTCATTTCCTCACAGCTTCCCTGCATGGAGCCTCGGTTCCATTCAAAGCGTCGAAGCGTACCCCATAACTCTTATCGCGGCATCCAGCCAGTCTGGCGGTATTTTGGTTCTGTCTGTGAGGGTGTGACCAGGGAGGCTGTCAGGCTGACGAATTCGTGAAACGCGTCTCACCAGAACCCGCTCCAGCCACGTCACCTTCAACAAATCTTCTAGCCATTTCTTAATCAATGCGAGGTTGAGTGTTTGACCTTGTACATTCTCATTGACCTCATCAAAGCAAACAAGATAGATCCGGGTGTGTGTTCTCAGGCCAGTCTATCCCTCAGGCTGATCGATAAGTACCAAGAGGGAACATAAAATCAACAGACACTGAAAGGCTGGAGGAGTGGATCAACCACCCTGTCTCCACGGAAACATGAAACAAAACTCTTAGTCTGTCCATCCGTCTGCCTGTCTGGGTCTGACTGTCTGTCCATCTTCCTGTCTGTCTGTCTGCCTGTCTGTCTGTCTGTCTGTCTGTCTGTCTGTCCATCTTCCTGTCTGTCTTCCTGAATGCCTGTCTGCCTGCCTGCCTGCCTGCGCTGCCTGTCTGTCTGTCTGTCTGTCTGTCTGTCTGTCTGTCTGTCTGTCTGTCTTCCTGAAAGCCTGTCTGTCTGCCTGCCTGCCTGTCTGTCCGTCTGTTTGTAAGTAAGTTGTTTTTCTGGTAGATCCGACCTGGGCAGTTACAGTACAGTATAAGTTGTTTCTGACGGGTATCGAAATGCCCAACAGGTCAGAAGATGAAGATAGCTTTCTTCAGTCGGATTATCCCCCTCTGACAACACCATGAGCAGGCAGACCAGAGGACTCAGCAGATGAAGAGGTTATTTCCCGCAAGACTTTCACAGGAGGTCTGAACAAGAAGTTGCTGCCCCTAAGAAACACTATAGATTCAAGATACAAGATGAGTGTTACAATGTGAATCAGTCTGTTTTATTAGCCATGTATATGGTTTACACATACTAGGAATTTGACTAGGGTAATGGCATATGCTGTGGCAGACGGCATACTGTAGGGCAGGGTGAAAATGCAATATGACTTTTACCCGAAATCGGCCTGTCATTGCTGTAACAGACCAACGCCCGTCATCCTGCAAAGCTGGGACTCTTCCCTGGGCTGACCCTGACCTGCCTTCATTCACTCCAATAGAAACAGACTGGGGATTAAAACTGAATCTATGAATCGACGACAGTCGATTGATCCAGGGACACTTTGAGACGATGTGTTGGTTTATGATAGCTGCATTTTGACGACAGGCTTTATAAGCTTTGTGTGATCTGAGGCTGAGATGATTGACAGGTGACAGGAAGGATGATAGGCACTGCAGAGAGCAGCTAAAGTACTAATTATTCAAACCAAGAGATACATGCCACTGCCTCCCTCTCACGAGCACACAACACACCAGACAAGACTTAAAACAAACAAGCACATGCACGCGCATACACACACACATACAGTGCACACACACACACACACGCACACACTGCAGTGAGAAGGCAAACCGTGGGAGCACAGGTGAGTGTAAACAAAGTTTCTGGGAGTATTTGCGGTGGGTGCAGAGAGTGTGATCGGCTGCGCCCTGCCCTCCCTCCAGGCCCTGCATGACTCCAGGGCATTGAAGCGGGCCACAAAGATAATGGCTGACCCCTCCCACCCAGGCTGTGGCCTCCTCACACCGTTCCCCACTGGCAGGAGGCTGCGGTCGTCAAAGACTAAAATCACTCCACACAGGAATAGCTTTTTCCCCACGGCCATCAGCCTTATCACCCTGGCTCCTCTCTGACTCTACCCCGCCCCCTGCAATTTTTGCACTAAACTGACTACTGCACTGTCTCTTTGTAATTCAATCGCACTGCTAGTTTTTGCACTATGTTTGTATCTTGCACGTCCTGTCCTTGCACTTGTCCATTGTTGTGTTGTTGTAAAGCACCAAAGTGTGCTGCACAAACTTTATATTTACAGTACAAACAACTCTGATTCTGAGTACACTAGGTCAGGGGAACAAGAAATCTATCAAGAAAAGGAGGACAAAAGGGAATCCAATCAAAAGGTTTGCCACTGTGTCGGTGGAGCTGGATGGGAGACAAGCCAGCAGCCTGAGTGGACGCCTTTGATAAGGAGGAGGCGGGTCACTGTTCACTTCCCGTCGCTGGTTCCAGGCTCAGTCTACTCATTTACCCTCACTATATTCACAAAGAGGACACGGGCGACCGGTCGAAACCGGGCATTTCACAAGTTACACTCTGCTTTTGTCTCATGCCATTGCTTGGCTGTAAGCCAGCGCACCAAAGACAGCAAATGTCTGGTTGTCCCTCCCTCCCTCCCTCCTTCTGTCGGGTTGTTGACCTGCAGTTCTATGTTGCTACCACAAGAGGCAGTGGTCCCAGAACATCAAAACAAAAACACTATGAGACCACAGATTTTCCAGATCCTCAGTGGCCTAGTGGTTAGGGAGTTCGCCTCCCATGCTGAACATTGCGGGTTCAAACTTTGTTGTGGACAATATTTTGTCATTGGATGTTATAGAAGCTATGTAAAAATGTGGTTACCTGGTGGTTCTGTGTCAGTTATTGAATTTATGTGCAGTAATTGAACATTTGAAATACTTCTGTTTTGAAATTATACATACGGAGATGGGTGTCTCAGTAATTACCCATTATATATTAGGCTATACGTATTTACCAAGTAAATGTTAAAGGACAATGCTCGTTTTTGACAACCTGGACCTTATTTACGACATATTATAAGACGTTTGACTCACCAAGATCACTTTGGTGTAGTTCGGAGGCCTGTAGAAGAAATTTAAAATCCAGCGCGAGCCAGTAATGGCGGTGGTCGGGGCAACGAGAATGCAGCTTCTAAAAATCTATTTTCTGCCGCGAAACGGTTGTTTTCATCAATCTGTCTTGATGAATCGCTAGTTGTACTTACATAGAGCATAACTGTTGTGGTTTTCACATGCCATGATCTTTAGAAACGTTTTTCGAAACGAAATAGCTTCCTCACTTGCTCCAGCACTAATGGCACAGCGCGCAATCGTTGCTCCAGCACGCTGTGCGCATGCGTGCTGGAGCAAGTGAGGAAGCTATTTCGTGTCTAACGACGTTTCTAAAGATCATATTACAGAGGCATGTGAGAAACCACCACAGGCCTATGCTCTCTATGTAAACAGCTTCTCCTCCGCTCCTCTCCATGCACTCATAAGTCGAAGATAGCTGAGTAGATTCAATTTGTCATGCAGGCCTACATGGAGAAAATAACTTTATTTCTAACCTCCTAGCTTATATCAGAAAGTTCCGGCGAGTAACCTATACAGCCATGTTATTATGTTATGTCTTATTGTCTGATAGGCTACTGTTGCAGTCGGCCAACGGGGTTTGTCCAGAGCAATCAGTCATGATCATTAGCATGTCAGAAAAGTGCAACCGTTTACTAGCCGCTAGCAAGCACTAGCTAGTAACGTTAGCTATTTAGCTTACCTACTACATCCACGAATACGGCCCATCGGAGCAACTTGCGAGACCTGGCTCTTCTGTTGGACCTGATATAGTTTCTCCGGATTGGTGTCCATGAGGGGGTCGTAGAACGCGGGTTCAAGGTTCATGAAACACCAGGGTTTCATCCATTTCACTTATTTTAGCAGTATAAAGTAGGCTACAGAAAGCTGGAAATGCAGTGTAATATCCCGCCCAAAATAATGTAAACAATGCATTTTCTATCAAATAGCTGACATGTCGATCCGGATGGTAATAAAAATACTGAATTACCCTGGTAAAAATTACATTACCTGAGGTCCCCAGGTAAAACTAATCTCGTCCAGACAGGGCTTTACCCATACAAATCCAAATAAAACTTTATTTTTGCGCCTTCTTTCAGCGAAAGCAGGCACAAACATCAACTTTCAGTCTGTTTTTGACTTAAATGCGTCTTGTATTCTGCCATACCGCTTCATTTTCTTCGGTGTTTAGCGTTTTGGTAGTGCTCTATCGCCCCCTACAGTCCTCATGAAAATACAGTCCACATTATGGTCTGTTGACACCGGTCTTACTAGCTTGTCATTCACTTAACATTGTAGGCCAGGTAAAATTCTGAAATTCATCCGAATCCGAATTTCGCAGAGGTTTACAGCGTGAGGGGATGGTTGTTGTATGTTCGGTGAAATTAGTACTGTTTACAAGTTAGTGTTGTTTCGAAATGCAGAGGCGAAAGGACCTATGGTGTATACAGGACGACTTCAGAGCTTGGTAAGCATAAACCATGTAATTCCTGAGCTTGAAATCCACGTATATCATACTTTTTTGAGTTTTTCGAGTGAGCCCATAGCTAGCAACGAGCCAGGGTGTGCGCGCCGATGTTATTGACACAGAACTCTGTACTGCACAAAACAGAAATATTTTAACCTGTACTAGTCAGATACATGCCAGGGAAGCCAGGAATTCGCCTTATTCACCTGGCAGCCATATTGGTCAGTCTGACGTAATTGGGGGTGCGGATGCGGAAGTGCCCGTTGACTTCAATCTTAAAAGTTTGCTGTAAAAACACCACTTCAAGAACCAAAATAGTCAAAATAACAGTCTGAATACACTATCGGGGTTACAAACTCATCATTACCAGACTCTGATTGTTTTTCACTGCCGTTGTTTTCGCGTTTGGAAATACAGTTGCATTCACTCCCATGTATTTCCAAACGCGAAAACAACGGCAGTGAAAAACAATCTGGTAATGATGAGTTTGTAACCCCGATAGTGTATTCATCCTGTTATTTTGACTATTTTGGTTCTTGAAGTGTTTTTTTTAGTGAACTTTTAACATTGAAGTCAACGGGCACTTCCGCATCCACACCCCCAATTACGTCAGAGACTGACCTGAGGTGAATAAAGCGAATAGGGCTAAACATGAAATTCAGTGTCCTTATCCTTTAATTTATCAGACATTATTTCATGTCAATTCAATTCACAGATATTTCAGTGGCATGACTAGCTTCCGTCCTACCAGTTCTGAACAGAAACAAGACAGCCACGCACATAAGCCAGCCTGGACCTGGCCTGGTTCCCTTCCATGACACAGCTATCTGAAAAGGCGAGACTAGAATGAGGCGCCTGCCGCTCCACTTACATCAGGTCCCACTGACAGACAAGTCAAGTTTGATCAGTGACGGTCAATAGGCCTATCACCCAAGACAAGTCAGCGCTATCCCTTTAGCACCGATATATCACAGCGGTGGCGAGCTCTAAATCAAAAAGCTATTTATTTGGCTAATGGCGCAGGGCGTGATATTGATTTGCGACGTGATAGAGTTAGCGGAGTGTGAAAATGTCACTCTGATTCATCGACGGAGGTTTTGGTTCGGAGCTACTAGCAGGTAGGGGTTGAGAGGTGTTAGCCTCAATCCAAATCTGTTTTTTTTTATTTTTTTTTAGCACAGATCCCCCCAGGATCATGCTCTGAAGCCTATGCGGCTGACAATACAGCGCCGTTGTCTTACAAGATCCCTTGAATGTATCGATGTTTGGGAACCACTGGGATTAGCAGTGAATCTGCTGAAGCCGGTAGAGTTCTCTTTAAACGGTGATGTCAGCTTGGGGAGACTGTGCCAGCGTCTGCCTGGAATACAAGGTTCTTGCCTCTTTGATGGACGCTTCTGTGGCACCTTGCGTCGTAAATCTGCAATAAAGCTTTATATTTCACCAGGCCCGTCCAATACTGTAATTACCTTGATCCACCAGGGTCGCGCTACAGCATCCTCTCTGTCTGTCTGTCTGTCTGTCCAGAAATACACACGCAGACACTCACACACACACACACGCACACACACATAAACATAAACACTTTGTCCTTTGGAAGATACATCATTAATATCTGCCATCACTGTTACCACTCCCCATCTGCTCCCTGCCCCTGATGAGAGAGAGGAGGAGAGGAGGTTGGCAAGACTCTACACTTTCATGCTTCGGCAAGCCGTGATTCAAGGCTAGCATTGTCTGTACTGCCTAGAAATGTTCTATTCTCACACTCCCTCCCTCCCACACACACACACCACTGATCCTACACAGATAAATGGCCAGACACATAGTATTATAGTATTACACACACATACAGTATAGTATTACACACACATACAGTATAGTATTACACAACACACACAGGACAGCACACACACACACACACGTGCGCACGCACACACACACACACACACACATACGCAACATAAACAAACACACAAGTGATATATGGTGTCCTTGTGAACTACTTCTTTCTATAACAATAGCAACAATGGAAATGACAGCCTCTTGCTTGAAAAAGGTCAGTACCCCAAGGCAACAACCCCCCCCACACACACACATACACACACACTCAGAAAGAACACACACACACAGAAAGAGGAAGAGGTACAGTCACTCACACACACACACACAGAAAGAGACACACACACCAGACACACACACACAGAAAGACAGAGAGAGACAGAAAAAGACACACACACACAGAAAGAGAGACACACACACACACACACATACACACACACACACACACACACACACACACACACAGAAAGACAGAGAGAGACAGAAAAAGACACACACACACACACACGATTAACAAATGCCAACCACAAAGCTAGCCAGGAAATCAGTGGCCATTTGTATTCACAGAGGGCCAGCGCTGTATGCTTCCTGTACCCAAGGCAGCTTGGACGCCCGGGGTCCTGATGTCAGTCTGCCAACATTTGCCGCATCAATAACCCCCAGCGCCTTTGTCCCTGGCACAACTGTGCGAGAGAGGTAGGGAGGGAGAGAAAGAGGTGGCACTCTTTATTCCTCCCTCGTACACCCTCTCCCTGGCGGGCGGTTATGAAAGGGGAGTCAACAGCAGTTGGAAGGAAGGTGGGGCTCTCGGCGGAGTGGGTTAAAGGGTACTCTGTGTGATAGGCCAATGGCAACCTCAGCTGCATTCAGACATAACAAAAGTTCACTGAACAAACACTCCGATAAGAAAGTTGTTAAGTTAAGTTGTTTATGGAAAGGCTGAAGTGGAAGAGAAAGCTATTCAAGGCTGTTCAAAACACAGATGTTTGAGATGTTTCTCAGGGTTGAGTTAAAACGTTTAGAACTATCAGAGGAATACAGTGTTGGATGTAGTAACTTGTAATTATTTTCATCGGCATATCCACGATCACTATTAACTTAAACACGTTAAGCATAATCACATAACATGAAATAAAGGACATATTAGATAATAGCTAATACATTCTGAATGTGACGTTTCATACAAAAGTTTATTCACAAAGTCACTAGTGGCCTCATGTGCTGTACAACTTCAGATCAACCATATGTGATTACAGCCATTAACCAAAGCGATGTATTCACTTCCACACATATCTCAGGGAGAGTTTATAATAACATTTACATTACGAATACCTGATCGTCAATCAACAGTAATACACAGGACAGGTGTGGAGGTGTTACAGTTACCGCCCGGGTATTCACTGTCCAGCATAGACGTGGAACGAGTAGAACAGGGTAGTCCTCCACAATTTTTTTTCCCTCTGTGCAGTAAGGAAGAATATAATATGCATTTCATGCCACTGTACTCTGAGGCTTGTGCTAAGCACAGAAAGCGCTCACCAGATTCCATCTAGTCAGAGAACGGCTGATACAACAGGAGTTTAGTTTTGTAATAGCCTGGTGTCCCGGTCTGGGAAACCAAAGCAAAATGACCTAGTTCCTCTCCTTCTTGGACATGACCTTGGGTAGGCCTTACAATATTAAATTCTAATCTGCCAAGTCATATCCTAATCTCAACCTTCCCAACTACCAAAGATGGCTGCCAGTTTGTTTTTGTTGGGAATGACTGTTCTACTGGTTCCAGTTCTATGCTCTCCAGCATACATTGCAGCCTCCATAACACAGTATAGCATCTATCTCTTAGAAAATGGCACCTTTCCTTTTTGTGATGTGTTGCCGATAACACTGGGCTCATGCAATAACTTAAAAGTCTGGATAAGTCTTGTTAAAAATGTCTACAACAAAACAATAGCAAAATGGTTCGCCAACAGTACACAGTACACACTATACAATTATTATACATATTACAATTATTATACATATTACGCCTTTAAAACACATTCAATACACAGGCGTTATATCTAGATGAGATACAGTGAGTCCCTTCACGTCACTAAGGGTGTGTTCACACCTACACATTTGATCCATTTGGAATCGGACTATCGGACAAAAAAAGTTTGCTCTGCTTCGTTTGGAGAGGTGTGAACGCGTATTCAAACTCGGTCCCCGGATCAAACAACCAAACCATGGTCCGCCTAAAAAGCAAGGACTCGGTCCGCTTCGAAAGGGACCATGCTTTCGAAGCGGTTCGCGGTTCGCTTTTGGTGTGAACGCGCATCGGACTATCAGTAGGACCAAAACAAAGAGCACGTCTCCTGTGTGATAGGTACACGGAGAAGGTCTCGTCGGCATCCATCAGGGCCCGTATTCTGCGTCAGTACCAACTACTACGACTCCTCTGCATTGAAAAAAGCAGCGCGCCTTCTTTGTTTACATGCGTCCAGATTTGGTCATGCTCATATTGGGTCGCCGTTGTTATTTGGCCAGAGCACCAAATAATCACAAGTAGCGCCAGTATGGCAAATGCAATGTGCTGTTGCGGCTCCATTGTAACAGTGATTGCTCTGATAGATTTTCCCTCGTAATTTTTCTAGCCAATAGATAAGCAACCTGTACGACTGCGTGACATTTGTTTACATGTGTTGGTTCGATACACAAATGACCGTGTGAACGCAAACCAGACCAAAAAAAACTGCAATGTTGCAACTTCACTCATTTGGTCTGGTCCTTGGATCGGACTTTCTGGTGTGATCGCAACCTTAGACTAGGTCAAACAGACCAGACAGGGCACAGTATACAGACAGACCTGATGGCAACACAGACCTATAAACAAGCATTACCTTGTACTGTAGCGGCCCATACAGCCACAGTACCGTGATATCAGTAGCAACATACCCCTCTCAAAGAAAGGGAGGGATGAGAGAGAGAAAAAGAGCGAGAGAGAGAGAGAGAGAGAGAGAGAGATAGGTACTGTAGCAGTCTGAGTAGGGCGACTCAGTCCACCCTTAGTGCATCTAACATCCGTCAGCGTGAACAGAGCCGTAGCATGGTCATCGCTTGGGCTACGACGGGGTTACTCGGGCGTTAATTAGCTTTGCACTAAGCATTCTCATCCCGGGCATCTCACCTGTAAGCCACTGAACCAGGCTTAACTGCTGCTTAATAGCTATTGATTAACCTATCCGACTGAACTTCTGTCTTCTGCTAACCCATTTGTGGTGATTCAATTCAGGAACAGGAGAGGACTGTCTGGAGGTAATATTACCTCCTGCTTCTGTTAAATAAGGCTAAGGATCATTCTTACTTTGTGCACTTGTTGCACACGCACGCCACACACACACAAACGTGCACACACACTCACACAGACACACACACAAACACACATACGGTCAGAGCAGCCTGCGGTGCAAATACTACAGGTGGCTAGAGAGCAAGAGGTCAGACACTGTATCTACTGTACAAAGCCTGACATCAGCTCTCTGTCTGCGGGCCAAGGGGAGGTTACAGGGTTGATTAATCCCCTGGAAGGACACACCGTCTGCGCGCCGCACGGTCCGTCACAGCCTCTACGCGGCTCCTCCAGCCTATTCAGTCCTACCGCTACACCTCAGACGCGTTCCTTCCATAGCGGTTCCCATCGCCTATCCAGACCCAGACCCCACACCTGATCCGGCCCCTCTCTCTCTCTCTCTCTCTCTCAGAGCTTCCTGTTTCCGTTCTCTCCCATGTAGTCCGGCAGGCAGTGGAGGGCCGTCTCCTCGCTCCGGGACTGGAGGGGGTTGTCCCCCTTCCTGGAGGTCTTTTTGGTGGCCCGGGACAGCTTCCTCCTGAACGTGTCCCCGGCCAGGAAGTAGAGGACAGGGTCCACGCAGCTGTTGAGGCTGGCCAGCCCTCGTGTCACCTGGTAGGTGGCGTACACGCGGTTGTTGAAGTCGCACGTGTCCGGCCCCTGGAAGTAGAGGCGCGCGCGCAGGTTGAGGTTCTTCATGACGTGGAAGGGCAGGTAGGACACGGCGAACACCGCCAGCACGATGATGACCAGGTGAATGGACTTGCGGCGCAGCGGCGAGTTGGTCATGTCGTTGCACACCAGCGCCCTGGCGATCATGCCGTAGCAGCCCAGGATGATGACGAAGGGCACGCAGAACCCGAACACCGTCATGCACATGCTGTAGACGAAGTAGCCGGGCAGCTCGTCCTCGCTGGTGGTGTCGTAGCAGGTGGTGGCGTTGCGTTTGGACCCGGTCCTGGAGTAGTAGAGGATGGGCGAGATCCCCGCCACCACCACCAGCCAGACCAGGGCGCTGGTGATGACGGCGTTCTTCTTCTTCAGGCGGCCCAGGGACTTGAGCGGGTGGACCACGCCCGTGTAGCGGTGCACGCTGATGCAGGTGAGGAAGAGGATGCTGCCGTACAGGTTCACGTGGAAGATGAAGCGCTGCAGCCGGCAGAGGACGTCCCCGAATATCCAGTCGGTCTTATTGAAGTAGTAGAAGATGAGGAAGGGCAGCGACAGGACGTAGCAGAAGTCGGCCAGGGCCAGGTTGAACATGTAGACGGAGATGCCGCTCCAGGGCCTCATGTGGCAGACGAACATCCAGATGGCCAGGCTGTTGCCCACGAGGCCGGTCAGGAACACCATGATGTAGACGGTGGGCAGGTAGTAGAACTGGAAGCCTGTCCTGGTGAGGGAGCATCCTCGGGTGTCGTTGATGTCGGAGACGTTCAGCAGGGATGACAGGTTCAAGTCTGTTGCCATGTTGTCAGGGAATGGCGAGCGCTTTTACTAAGAGAGGGAGGATAAGGACATAATGTTAATTATTTAGCTAAATTAACATAGGAAATTGTTTATGTCACATGAAATCAACAGAATCAAGTCATTTTTTAGAATTGCTCTGTTATCTTCTCAAAGGGCCAGACAACTGAAAACCTCTAATGTTACTGTGAATGAAGCTAATTGTTTTAGCTCTGGCAGGATGCCAGCCTGTACAGTCCTTTCTGTGAATTATACACAGACATTAGAAAATGGAAGATGGTGGTTGCCTGCTACTCAATCTCTGAGCCGAAATACGCAGAAAGAACAGAAGGCAAAACAAAATCTTCCCGCTCCCAGTGTGAAAAAAAACACATTAAAAGTTGGTAATACACAACTCACCGGTGAGTTATATCCCACATTCCTACAGCGTTTTACAGTTGAACCGATTTTAAGCATTGGCTAAAAGTGGCGTAGGGCAATCGCGTCAGGTGTCGCAGTCCTGTTGACCACAATAAACGTCCCATATACCAGCAGAAAGTTGCAGTCCGTCGGGTTAACGCGCTCACGGCATAAAGTCCCCGGTTCGACGATTGCCAACAGCAGAGAGGCGCGAGGGAGACAGCTGCGAGCACTGGCACGAAAGCGCAGGAATTACAAACAGGCTCCAGAGAGAAAGAGAGAGAGAGAGAGAGAGAGAGAGAAAAAGATAGAGGGAGGGAGGGAGGGAGAGAGAGAGAGAGAGAAAGATAGAGGGAGGGAGGGAGGGAGGGAGAGAGAGAGAGAGAGAGAGAGAGAGAGAGATAGAGGGAGGGAGGGAGGGAGAGAGAGAGAGAGAGAGAGAGAGGGAGGGAGGGAGGGAGAGAGAGAGAGAGAGAGAGAGAGAGAGAGAGGGAGGGAGGGAGGGAGAGAGAGAGAGAGAGAGATAGAGAGAGAGAGAGAGAGAGAGAGCGGGCTCTTGCGCGAAGGGGAGGGGAGAGCGAATAGCTCCCCAAACGCGCTCTTTCCTTCCTCGGTTCCTCGACCCCACCTCATCAGATCTTATGTGCGAAAAAAACATCCAGCTTAGCCCCAGCGTGTCGGTGTCACGGGCAGTTCAGCAGCTGTCTTTGCACCGACTGTAGGACTATCGCGCATAATTTCCAAAACATACAGTATCTGGGACTAGACCTAGGCTATTAGACTACTTATAATGTGCTCATGCAGTTTAAAGCATTGAGTACTTAGCAAATAGTCTCATTTGGGGATACATGTAGGCCTAATAACATAATTTGATAAACGTTCACATCGGGGACAACTGTGCGTGACATTTTATGAGTAGCGTAATACTTGTCAGAAATGGTCAGGTGTGTGAGCGGGATGCATTTGTTTTGTTTGTGGCATTTAAATTGTGACCCCCCCATCAATCACAGTAGCAAGATCATTCACAGCTAAAGCACCAGCACAATGGCCATCTTCATGCAACCAATAAAGGGGAGAGAGAAACAGAAGAAAGCGTGGGGAAGAAGAAAGAAAATTGAGAGAAAGCTAGATTTAGGATGGTATTTATTGGGTCTTTTAAATGGCTGAGCCTGAGACAAAAAAGCAGGAAGTGTGTGAGTCGGGCAAACCCAGCAACTAGCATCAGGCATTAAGAGTGGATGAGAGGGAGGGAGGGAAATGAATCATGATGGATAGGATGTCAGAGGGAGAATAAATGAACTAAATGTGAAGTTAATTATTTTCCCTCAAAGTGTGTGTGCGTGTGTGTGTGTGTGTGTGGGGCGGTGGGGGCATTACAAGCCAATATGAAAATAAATTGATATGAAGGTGGGGATGATGAAGTCCCGTCCATCTACTTCCAGTCTGAATTGGTTCCTGGATTTCAGAGAGACAGAGAGAGCTAGAGAGAGAGCTGTGTGTGAGTGTGTGCGTGACTGTGTGTGGTCATCGTTGCAGTCTCTTTGAAACAGCTGAGGCAGCAAGAGCTTGGAGTTCCAATCCTTCTTACTGTCCCCTCTAAAAATATGACTGTGCATACAGTACAGTGTATGCTATGACCTCATGAGCACATGTGTATGGGTCTTGTGAGTACAGTACGAGTAGTGTAATGTGTGTGTGTGTGTGAGAGAGAGAGAGAGAGAGAGAGAGAGAGAGAGAGAGTGTGACTGTATACAGAGCAAAGCACAGCCAAGAAATGGCTCCTGCACCTGTCGCCCTGCCCTGCCAAACCCTCTCCCATTCGGCCTGGAGCTCTTGACATGCGACCTCGATCTAACATGACGGGATAGGTGTTCCTTTCTATGTGGCTGTTGCCAGTCTGCTGGTGTCAGATCTGTGATTTGAGGAAAGAACACAAAGGCCACTGCTCGACACCTTAACTCCAGATCTGCACTCCATTGTAAGCCTCCCACAGTAATAATTACACAATGTAGGTCGTCTGAAGCAGAAAGAGACGCAGGGGATTATTCTGACAGATCAGTCCAGGATAATGCATTACAAAGGAACAGGGTGTAAATCTCTGTGATAAGTAGTCTGAAGTCTTACAAAGACACCCACACACCCACAAGCAAGTGTTGAGGCAAAACCTGTCCTTTGTGCATGACTAAGGAGTCTAAGGAGGACAGGTACACACACACGCACACACACATACACGCGCGCACACACACACACACACACACACACACACACCAATTAATTATTGTTTATTGTTTATGGTGTTTTATAATCCCGTAAGGGATGGGTCCTCGGACATGACACGGAAATAAATATTCATTCATTCATTCATTCATTCATTCATTCATTCATTCATTCATTCATTCATTCATTCATTCACACCAGGTACAATGAGATAAACATGTGTCTGAAGCGTATAGTTGAAGTTATACGTTTCTTCTTCACCTACCACTTCCACCAGCTCAACAGTCTTACGCCCAATGGTTGGTGAGACAGTTGTCATGTGACATGTCTTAGACAAAAATGACATCAGTCAGACATTTTTATGATAGAGTGGGGTGTCACATACAGGTCTTGCACTTGAGTTTTGTAAGGCTGTTGATGTAGTCGTAGAATGACACATAGTCTGATTGATTGGCTGCATGGAAGCTTCTGAATTTCACAACATGTAAACAACACCGGCATATTGCTGTGCGTTGTGTTATTATAAAGATGATTTATTCTGATTGGGTTAGGGTTAGGGTAATTTTTGTCTAAGGCGTGTTGTACTACAGTACACTTGATCTTAGTGATCATAAATTAACCCGCATGTTGGAAGCATCCCTGCCTGTTGCCATTAATATTCCTACTGGTGTTTTTTCCATGTTCCATGAACAAAAGTAATTTAAAAGTTGTTATTTTTTAAAATCTGGTTGATATAATGTGATCATCATCATCATGATGATGATGATGATGATGATGATGATGATATAATGTGCTCCTTTGAGCCGTAGCATCGCATGTAATGTAGAGTGTCATGTCCAGAGACGGAACAGGACCACTGAGGCTTGTCTTCTTGCTAGGAGCCGGCCGCAATAGAACGCAGCCTCACCGCAGAACAGAGCCACAGTCACATTTAAGTGTCCCTCCCCGGTGTTCTGCTGATGATGAGTGTGGTGAGAACATGAAAGAGATTCTATTTGCTTTGGGCCCTGACCTGTATTTCTCCACCTCCCGCTCCACTGCTCCCACTGACAATCCAATCACCATTCAGAACCACAAGGGCCACAACTGTTTTACAGTGGCTGCCATTCTCATTAGACAGAGTGTACAGTAACTGGGTTCTCCACAATTAAGGTTATCCTAATAGCATACTTAGTTACCCAGCATGCATCTGTCTCATTACTGGATACGGATATTCTGATAAGACTGATAAGAGTGGATTAAAGAAGACTTCCACTTCCTCTCTCTGTCGTCCATTTCCCCTGTTCTTTATACACACACACTTTCTTTGAGCGCTGTTTCTCCCCACATCGATACTTTCACTCCATTCAGTCACCCATCTCTCTCTTTCTTACTATCCACCTCCCTCTCTCTCTCTCTCTCTCTCTAACACACACACACACACACACACACACACGACCACACAGCAGCACACACGACAGGACTTAAAACAGCCAAACGCATGCACGCTCACACACATCCCTGCTTCCGGCTCGCCTCTGTCTGTATCTCTAGTCGTCCAAACCTCGGCATTCAGATGAACATCTAAACAACCCAGTATTGATCTTCCTTATCTTCCTTCAGACAGACAGACAGACCAGCAAATCCCCCCCCCCCCCTCCTCCTCCTCCTCCCGGCTGTATAGAATCTGCATGGCTTTCATTTTGAGAGAATGGGGAACTGTGACAGTGATTGAACGGCATATTTCACTTTACTGCTGCTGCTCATTCTGTTTTCCCATGTCTAACTTTCTCACACAGTCCAAACACCTCGCCAAGGACTTCTCGATATTCCAAGTCACCAGTGTGTTCTGTTACTCCACACAAGGACTGATAGCCAAAACTGTTTATCCCATTTCCTAGAATAGCATCGCTGACCTTTTGACCATGGGTCTACACTCACAGGCCTGTCTGCTTTCCCTGACCACGGGATTTAAGATCTTATCAACTTTAATGAATTATCATAGCGCAAAACAGCAGGTGTCCACTTTGTACCTTTGGCATAGAAACAAAAAGAAGCAAGAGAAGATGAAAACTGTTCCCTAGGATATGCTGCTGTAAGCTGTGGTGGAGCTGTGGTTTGGTAACAAACTAAATACTTTGTTTATCAGCATCGCTGTCAATGTCCGCTATTCCATTCAACACACTTGAATGCGCTGAATAAACTGGACGTACTGGTGTTTGGATGTGTCCAAGAGTTGGCTGAAGAGTCAATTCCTCCCTGCTAGGTCATATGATTCTCATGACTGATGTCCGATGATCTCACAGCTTACGGAAACATCTGGCTGATTTATTCTCTTATTTGAGTTCCATGGGGTGAACAGTATGTTTTATTAGTTTCCTGCAAGACATAAACACAACAGTCACCATAATTACTAAGTATTCAACCACTGCATGTTTAGAGTACCAGAGCATATCATTGTCATTGTTATAAAATATTTGGATAATATGTTATAATTTATCGTGAGACAGACCGGGAATATAACATCCACACACAGGGTCTGTGCCAGAAAGAAGACAACACAGACAGCCCAACACACCCTCCCTCCTCCTCTGACCAGTTCAAATGGACGGGACTCAGCCAGTGCCTTCATGTGAAGGTTACCCCCCCCTCCACTCTCTGAACTTGTTGATTATCAGATGTGAAGGTCAATGACATAAGCTGCTGACTCACACACACACACACTGAAGCACACACACACACGCACACATACTGATGCGCGTGCACACACTCACACACACACGCACACACACACAATGCATAAAGGTCAGGTGTACCCTAAGCCACCTGTGATCAGCGCTGCGATCCGTCTCAACCTTTCAGAAGAGGAGTCTCGCTCCATCCGCCATCATTTGTCTTTCCCCTCGGTCTGGTTATATCCTTTCATCTCTCTCCTCTTTTCTCATTATTTCTCTTCACTCCCTGTCCCACATTGCAGAAGAGACTTTCATGTAATGAGATTAAGGTGGACATGCCTCTGAATGTCAATGCCGACTTTCCCTCCAACGCTGGGAAGATCAATGTGTTTGTGTTGCTGAAATATCACACAGTAGTTATCTTCTGCCCGACTAGCTCTTTTATATGGGGCCAAGGTGCAGTCCTGTGTGGTCTCCAGGGTGGCTAGGTGGAGAGAATGTTAACCATTAAGGAGCCGTATGTACGTACAGATGCTGTGTAGAATATAGAGAGAAACAGAGGAGGGATTCAGTGTGTGTGCATGTGAGAGAGAGAAACACGACACAATAACAACACGCAAATCCCCCCTCCTCTCACAGACATTTTAGGGCTACTGTGTGTGTGTGTGTGTGTGTGTGTATGTGTGTGTGGGTGAGTGTCTTTAGAATGAGAATGGTGCAGATCACTGATCAGTACTGTGAAGCCCATCAAAGAGTTCTGTGATCCCTACTTTTTTCTTTATTTTCCTCTCCGCTCTTCCTCCTCCTCCTCCTCCTCCTCGTACTGTCTAATGGAAGCCAAATGGAGTTCAAAGGCACCACAGCAATTATGGAGAACAGTAGGACCACACTGTTTACACCTCTCTAGTGACACACACACACACACACACACCACAAACACGGCCACACACACACACACACACTAACATGGCCACAGGACTAGGACTACAACGTGCAGCTGGATGTATGGATGGATGTATGTATAGATGGATGGATGGATGGATGGATGTATAGATGGATGGATGGATGGATGGATGTATAGATGGATGGATGGATGGATGGATGGATGGATGGATGGATGGATGGATGGATGGATGGATGGATGGATGGATGGATGGATGGATGGATGGATGGATGGATGGAAGGACGGACAGATGGATGGATGGATGGATGGATGGACAGACAGACAGAGAATTGATCCAGAAGACGGGTAGAGAGGCTCTAATGGGAAGCGATTTGAGATACTCACTGGGGCGCAGAATGGAAAGGTAGAGAGTATATAGGACAGAAGGAAGAAGTGAGAGAGTAGGAAAGGGGCTAATGGTTCCCATTAAGAGTAAAGCTCTTTCCTGGCCTGCGCCGAGATTATGCTGAGTCACCCAGGAGCAGAGTGGCGCTACAGTATGCAGAGCCATACAGGATGTACATTAACATCCAGAGACCCACATCGATCACCACTCTGTCCGGGGGCCAGCAGCCCTAAGAAATATGTTTTTAATCCAATTTATCCTGGAGGCTTTCCATGGACCTCCAGCCTATGCCTATAGAGAGAGTAGGATGATGCACTTTGAGGATAGTGGACATGTAGGTAAAGGCATACGCAGGTGTGTGTACAGCATATTTGACGGAAATGGCATCATCAAACCTGCATCCGATAAGATGGGACTCCTTAATGGAATGGCGTGATGATATAGATCTGTTTAATCGATGGACGAGGAGTCGGAAAAGTTCTCTGTACAGGAGGACAAACTCCACCCCCCTCCGTGTGTGTGTGTGTGTGTGCAGTGTGAGGGAACAAAGTGCGAAGGACGGTGTCTATACACACATGTCTAAACACGCCAAACTGCGGTTCTGCACATTTGGCAACCCTGTCATGGT
This sequence comes from Borostomias antarcticus, assembly GCF_949987555.1. Classification (NCBI taxonomy): domain Eukaryota; kingdom Metazoa; phylum Chordata; class Actinopteri; order Stomiiformes; family Stomiidae; genus Borostomias; species Borostomias antarcticus. The sequence continues at coordinate 17,926,655 of NC_140234.1, forward strand.
TAAGGCCTCTGGGGGTGTAGGAAGACTTATGTGTGTGCATGATGCAACAGGTAGTGACACACACAAACACATACTACACCTACCGCACAGTAGCATTCCTCGAGGCAGTAGCAAATGTTGGATATCTCAAGTCACTGAGTCATGACCTTTAATGAATAAATATGCATTTTCTTTGTTATCATTTGTGTGTTGATGGACTGATTGATTGAATCAATTTGAAAGTTAAAGGTGCTAGAGATAACATTGTGGGTGGAGCTTCGTAGAAGACCTCCGGGCTTCGTTCCCCTCTGAGCACTGTTTTTAATGTGTGCTAAATAAAACATTAACATTTTTCTGTAGACGAAAAGAAAAAGAAAAAAAATCTAACAAGGCTTGTGAGCCAGTAGTTCACGACATTATTTATCAAAAATGTTTAGATGATAAATTCATAATCATTTTTTTTCTTCTTTTTTTTTGGGGGGGGGGGGGATCAATACTTTTCTCTACATATATACATCTCTCTATATACACCACCAAAATCCACAGGAGGTTATCTCCCAGAAATGCAGTAGACTACATACACGTAAAGTAATCAAGGATAAAAACATAATAAAGTCAACAACTTATTTTCATTGTGCAACAAGCAGTTTAGGCTGCAGACAGAAAATGGCTATTATACTGTACCATGGCCTGGGTGAATACTCGATTCTGATTGGCTGGAAGGGTGTGGATTATTTAAGCAATTGACCACGAGAGGCAGTGGATTACACAGGATTTTACCACAGCTACGGGGCATTGTTAGGCCCGACGCGATAGCCCGCGCAAGCTGAAACAACGTGAAACATATCCAGCCCACGTCACATAGGCCTTCGTACAGTGAGCAGCAAGGGTCAAAATAATCTGGCAGAAGACACAATTTAACTATGGTCGAAGCACATAAAAGAAATATAAAAAAACACTTGCGATTCAAAATTAGCTATCGGCCACTGGCAGGTAAGTGTTGTTTTTTTTTACAAACCAAACTCAATTTCTACCCACCATTGACGCTAAGCGGGTGTCAATTTTATGCCCTGGCTATCAAACAAGCTTAAAATGTATTTGGAAACGAAGGTTTGTTGGCATTGCGTTTTGACAACTGATCCGTTTATATGTTGCTTAGCCAACAAGCAGAACAGTAGCCTATCATTCACGGCTGGTTAGCTTGCTATCTGCTATCAACGTCAAGTCTGGCATGTTTTGGTTGTAGTTGAGCTTGTATTCCTGCCAGTGTTGCTTGGCAACCATTTGCAGCTTGTTTGCTTGGAGGAAGAATGATGTTTTGTTTTCAATAAATTATCGCATTTCATGTTGCTGTGCTTTTATTTTGTGTAGATGCGTTGTAAATTTAAGCACTAAACCACGAGAGGCCGTGGGTTACAGTGATTTTAGAACAGTTTTGTGTCATGCCTAACAATGCCCCCTAGCTGTTCTAAAATCTCTGTAACCCACAGCCTCTTGTGGTTTATTGCTTAAATTTATAATACATATACACACACATTAACACAGTTATGGAGATTAGCTTGAGTTGGGTCCAAGGCCTTCGTCATGGGACAGAGACTCAGAGGTTTGTGTCAGTAATGGCTTAACTGGTCATGATTACATCACTGGCAGAGAGAATGAAACCACAGAGCAATCTCACTGCCAGAATCAACAATGCAAGAAATGTGTCTCAGAGAATGGAGGACGACAAAAGCAGCCCAGGATTATTTCTTAAAACAAAATGGCGTCAAGTGAGATTTCTTCATAGCTGTGTTCGAAACCGTTCCCTGTATAGTGCATTATTTAGTGTGTCCGCCATTTTTTTTGTAGTGTTCGAATTCTCAACGGTTAATTTCATTCACCATATAGACCACTACAAAATACCCACAATTCACGTTGATTTCTAGTGAACAGATGATGTACCCTACAATTTCTCCCGTATACCACAATGCAACGCTGTCATGTTTTACCGAAGGAGAAGACGTGAAGAAGATGGCAGCTATCAGTGGCTAAAGCAAATAGCTAACGTTACGATAATTCCTGTAGCTGTTTTGCTGCTAATGTCTGTTTGAGCTTGCCTCCATTTATGCCTGAGAAACAAGAAGTTGAACCAGCAGCATAAACATAATTACAGGAATTGTTGTAATGTTAGGTAACTGCTTTAGCCACCGACAGCTAACAGCTGACAGTTAATGTTATGGAAGCTGCTGTTGTGAGTTTGTGAGCTTACTGGCTATCACAGTCTTTACTAAACTTTACAGCTTGCTACAGTATTAGACAGGGGACAGCAGACAGCACCATAGTTATTGTGGCCATAGTTGACAAAACCACACTTGCACATCATTAGAATTTCAAATTTTTTGGGGGGATTTAACATTCAAAACTGAACTTGGAAACTGAATAGTTACCTGCATACATTTACCTGAGACATACAACCTGCTGCCATCAGTGCTCGGTTTGTTTACGTGAGACTGGGCGCATCTGCTTGCTTGCGTCCATGAATATCCGACGCAATGACGTTCCATGTAGTGTCCGGAAACTGTTTAATCATTCCCTATGTAGTCCACTATATGGGGAACACTACATAGGGAATAGGGAGTGACTGAACGAGTGAACGGTTTCGAACACAGCTAATGACTGGGTGAGAGAGGATCGACAAGGAGAAAAAAAGAACAAGAGATCAGAGGTGAATCCTCTGTATACATTGGTATTTATCCTGCTATGCAATGTATGTATATCAAGTAGTGTACAGAAGCTGGTTATCCTGAAACAGGCTTGTTCTGTTCTGACAGCTGTGTTGCTTCAATGACTCAGTGTGCTACTAACCGTTTTCTGCCTCCCCTAGTGCCTCTCTCTCTCCCTCCTATCCTCTAACCAGGTCCAGTGTCAGCTGTGGAGCTGTGGATATCGTAGTATTTAGTACACACACACACGTACACACTGACACACATCAGTCCACATCCGGCTTAGGCCTGGACCTGATGCTCTTAGCCTTTCTTGCTCTGAAAATTTAATTTAATGTAATTTATTGTTCTTTAAATGTTCTTAGCCATTAGACAAATATATTCCAGGAGCTTGCCCCAGGTTGCCTGTTTCAATATCTGTGTGGTCTGTATGGCTCTATGTGCTACTAACCCTGTTCTGCCTTCCTTCTCCCTAGTGCCTCTCTCTTTCCCTCCTATCTTCTAACCAGGTCCAGTGGATGCCCCACTGTCACCAGCAGACCTCCCGGAGTCCGATAGATACCCCCGTGTCTGCTGTGGATGTCGTAGCATGTCCGTAGAATGTTCTCTCTCCTATGATGCTTTTAGCCTCTCTCACTCTGAAATGTAATTTAATGTAATGTATTGCTTTATAAATGTTCTTAGCCGGTAGACAAACATACTCCTGGAGCTTGCTCGATCGCCTTGTTGAGAGGGGTCAGGGAAGAATTTTTACAGCTCACTTATCCGGCCCCCGGGTGATTACTGTTTTTTTGCTTCCCTCTGGAATATGTAGAGAGTGGGTTGTATGCCCACCTCCCTTGTTCTCTGTAAAGCGCATTGTGTTGCCTCTGGGTATGAAATGCGCTATACAAATAAAGCTTTGATTGATGATTGATTGATTGAGATCGAGACTAAAAGATGAAGAGAGAAAAAGGGATTTGAGATAAGCGAAAGGAAGGGAGAGTCTGCCCTGAGAGAATCCAAAGACAAGCAAAATGAAATAAAAGAGCATTACAAACCATGGGGAAGGGAACAAACACACATCTGGGAGAGAGGAGAGAGCCAAGTCTGAGACAGTCCACTCTTTCTTATCGTTCACGGCCTGTGAGAGAGACCGGAAGGCTGCAAGGCACCATGTGAGTTCTAAGGCGATTCAGGAACGACTGATGAGGATGTGGGAGAGGCAGGGTCAGACCCTATCTGTGTCTCTCCTCTGAAACAGCTGCAGCCACAAAAATCTGATTGCTCCTCATGCTTCTTGTTTTGACCAGACCGATTCATGTTATGCTGTGTTCAGACCGGGCGCGGCGGGCCACCCAGTTCACCCGAATCTCGCCACTGGATCCCCGAAGGGGTTGCTGCACAGCGAATTCGCCAAAAGTTTAATTTTTTGAATTCTCGTGATTCGCGCCACCGGGTTTGCCTGATTCACGCCGCCCGTCGCCTGGTTCGCGCAAATTGTATTGACTTTCTATGTAAACTCGCCCCGCGAACGGGAAAAATCGTGCCCGGTCTGAACACAGCTTTAGATAAAGAGTTCAGAGTAATTGTGACCATTTCTGCTGAAGATGTAGTCCTCCACATCAGGATCTACATGTGCCATGGCCATTTAGCTTCAACTCACATGAATCAATCAATCAATCAATCAATCAATCAATCAACCAATTTGTATAGCACATTTCAGACATAAATGAAATGCAATGTGCTTCACAACTAAATAAAAATGGAATAAATTACACAGTAAAAGGCCACAAGATGTGACGTCTTTAAGTTGTAGCGATCTGCATATTCCTTCATCTTGGCCACAAGGTCGTCAATGGTGGCATCCTGTCGCAGTGTGCTGAGTCGTTGGCAGAGGAGTTTGGCGGATTCCATTGACCCCAGTGCTGTGACTTTGGTGCCTTGCAGAGACCGTGCCACTGCTTCACATGGGGTGAACACAGTAACGCAGGTATACAAACCGAAGACTGTGCGCATGTGGTTGGCTTTATTGAGTAGTCCTGCTAACTTTAGCACGTGTCCCCCCTGACAGTCTTGTCGCTCTTTAAGGTCCTGAAGGTCTGTAACATTTCCCCATAGCAGACGCGACAATCAGAGCCGGCCCACCCTATAAGCAAAGTAAGCGGACGCTTAGAGCCCCACCCCCTCCCAGTGGCCCCAGCTTGCTTGCTTTCACTTTACTTCACGTCATTACTCCTCAAACTAACCAGTAGCAGAAGACATGAATGACATCAGACTGATAATTGAAGTTGAAAAACGAAGAGAGTTATATGAACTAACTACTGAGTTTTACAGAAACAACACAGGTGATAAAGTGCGCTATCGGCTGTGCGCTCTGAACCAGCATCTGATGGATTCGGTTCTGCTCAAATCCGCCTGCGCAAACAGCGTCTGTTGTGCTTGCGCGACTGGTGAGTTTGAGGCGTTAGAGACCGCACTGTGAGCCAGCATGTCCAAGGATTTATCTGAGCACCGCTGAAAAAAAGAAAAAAGAAAATCGAGGACAGCAAGAGGCAAGCACTAGGTAATGTTCAGTGGTCTGTATTTCTACCAGATGATGGACATTTAGAATTTAGCGACACAATCGCTAGTTGTGCTTACATAGAGCATAGGCCTGTTGTGGTTTTTCAGATGCCTCTGTAATATGATCTTTAGAAACATCTTTCGAAACGAAATAGCTTCCTCACTTGCTCCAGCACGCATGCGCACAGCGCGCAATCGTTGCTCCAGCACGCTGTGCACATGCGTGCTGGAGCAAGTGAGGAAGCTATTTCAACAGGCCTATGCTCTATGTAAGCACAACTAGCGATTCATAAAGACAGATTGATGAAAACAACCGTTTCGCGGCAGAAAATAGATTTTTAGAAACTGCATTCTAAGTGCCCCGACCACCGCCATTACATGGATATACTGTATATACTGGATTTTAAATTTCTTCTACATGCCTCCGAACTACACCAAAGTGATCTCGGTGAGTCAAACGTCTTATAATATGTCGTAAATAAGGTCCAGGTTGTCAAAAACGAGCATTGTCCTTTAAATAGGGCTTCATTTTTTCGAGCAGTCAGTCAATGGAGTGACCCTATCCAGTTCTATTAATACATCCATGCTGTCGGCCTACGACTGGCACAGATTGTGCAGGTGTCTTGTCATCTATCATTTCTGTCTCTTTTTCTCTCAGGCGCTTAGCTGGCTCAGAGGGTTTTGAAAAGAAATCGGATATTTGTTTTTGTGACATACTGCCTTGAACCACTAGCCTTATTTCACAACACATGCTAGATAACAGTTACCATGTCAATGTGCGCACGCATAAAAAGTTGCATGCAAAATAGTTTACGTCCACGTGACGAATAGTCATCATCTAGTCACTCAGACTGCATATATGCTCGTGTTGGTGACATTTACTGACTGCAGACATTTTCCTTCATTATTTTGTCGTATTTTATGAATGCACATATAGGCTACAGGAAAAATGAAAGTCAGAAGCATCGATTCTTAAAACAAGAATCTGACGCACCCCCCGCACCCCTACTTCCAACGTCTATGGTACCAGAGGACCACAGGACTTTATAGGGATCATACCTCAAAAGCATAACTGAAATGTATTGCGGTGCACATGAAATGATTTAAAAACTAATAAAATAATTGTAAAATCAATTCTGAAACTCACAGGTACTGTATAGCCAGTGCAAAAACTGGGATTGTGTGTGGGCTCTGTCTGGTCTTTTTCAGTACTTGTGCTGCTGCATTCTCTAAGTTTGGCAGCTGTCCAATTGCTTTCTCGGGTAGGCCAGACAGGGGAGTACTGCAGAATCAAGTCTGCTTGTGATAAAAGCTTTTTTCTCAGCTAAAGAGAGAAATGGGTGTACCTTGGCGATGTTTCTCGGGTAATTAAAAAAAATCAGCATATTCTGTTTTTTTGTCTTTAGTGACTGGAATTAAAATGATGAATCACATTCAAATTTAGAGGTGGGGAACAATTCACAAAGATGTGTGTGTGTGTGTGTGTGTGTGTGTGTGTGTGTGTGTGTGTGTGTGTGTGTGTGTGTGTGTGGGAGGGAGGGGGGGTTGTGCTATAGTATATTTGAAATATGTGTGCTTCTATGTCACTGGTTAATCTGCCCTGAGGTTGGCAGTGGTGAAAATATAAAATTGTTAATACAGTATCCCATTGGTCTGTGACTGGATCGGTGGGTACTTAAAAGAGAAATGCATCGCCTTGTTGTAGTCATGCTTACAAGTAGGCTCATTTTTTTCTCCTGTCTTATCAATCAATCAATCAATCAATCAAAGCTTTATTTGTATAGCGCATTTCATACCCAGAGGCAACACAATGCGCTTTACAGAGAACAAGGGAGGTGGGCATACGACCCACTCTCTACATATTCCAGAGGGAAGAAAAAAACAGTAATCACCCAGGGGCCAGATAAGTGAGCTGTAAAAATTCTTCCCTGACCCCTCTCAACATAGGCTTGTGCAAGTATAGTCCTGACCACCCAGAACAAATTCCTAGTATGTGTGAAAACCTACCTGGCTAAATAACTCTGATTCTGACTATATCATCCCCCACCCCCACTCCCCCTCTCAGTCATGCTATGGTAGTATCCTGTTCCCAGGCCTAATAAGGTTATTATCAGAAATGATTAGTGTGCAGAAGGAGAAGTCAGTCCCCTCCAATGCTCCTCCTCTCTCAGACAAATCCACAAGCCGAGGGACTGAGAATTATAAAACGGGAAAGAAACATGTTCACCAACATACGACTCAGAACAGAATAGAATAGATGTACAGAACAAACGGAACTGCATTGAATCCATCAAACTGTCTTGAGGCCGTGCGTCTGTGTGTCCCTGATAAAGTCTGTGTGTCCCTGATAAAGTCTGTGTCCCTGATCAAGTCTGTGTGTCCCTGATAAAGTCTGTGTCCCTGATAAAGTCTGTGTCCCTGATAAAGTCTGTGTCCCTGATCAAGTCTGTGTGTCCCTGATCAAGTCTGTGTCCCTGATAAAGTCTTTGTGTCCCTGATAAAGTCTGTGTCTCCCTGATAAAATCTGTGTGTCCCTGATAAAGTCTGTGTGTCCCTGATAAAGTCTGTGTGTCCCTGATAAAGTCTATGTGTCCCTGATAAAGTCTGTGTGTCCCTGATAAAGTCTATGTGTCCCTGATAAAGTCTGTGTGTCCCTGATAAAGTCTATGTGTCCCTGATAAAGTCTGTGTGTCCCTGATAAAGTCTGTGTGTCCCTGATAAAGTCTGTGTGTCCCTGATAAAGTCTGTGTGTCCCTGATAAAGTCTGTGTGTCCCTGATGAAGTCTGTGTCCCTGATAAAGTCTGCCAGAGGTCTCAGACCATGTACTCACGCTTAGTAGCGATTATGAGGGTGCAGCTACTTCAGATCTGGCTGAACACTGAAGGTTGAGGAAAATGTGTGTGTGTGTCTGTGAGTGTGTGTGTGTGTGTGTGTGTGTGTTTGTGTGTGTGTATGTTTATGTGTGTGTGTGTGTGTCTGTCTGTGGGTGTGCTTGTGTGTGTGTGTGTATGTGTGCTTGTGTGTGTGAGAGAGAGAGAGAGAGAGAGAGAGAGAGGGGGGGGGCAGGAAATAGCAGGGAAATTAGACTGGCCAGAGCGGAACATGACACAATAACAACACGTTTCCCCCTCCTCTTACAGACTTAGGGTTACGGTGTGTGTGTGTGTGTGTGTGTGTGTGTGTGTGTGTGTGTGTGTGTATGTGTATGTATGTAGGCTCCTGTGTTTGACAGAATGCCCTACGTAGTTGGCACCACACAGGATACAGGACGTTGAGGTTATGATCATGTCTAGATACCAGTGGCGTCCAGTGGGTAGAAATACCGTAAAAAAGGTGACGCGAGGTTAAAGGAGCTGTGAATGTTTTGTTTTGATTCTCCACTCCAGTTTTTTTGAAGAACATGATTTCCTTCCGCCCTTCACCCTATTGGAGATGTAGGCAGTGGCTCTGATTGGTAGCGTCGGCTTTCGGTGCTGTTATAGCGACAATTTTCAATGAGATGTCTCCAGACATTCGGAGGTGGAGATCTCCCAAGTCTGGTATCGCGACACTAGAGAGAGTGTTGTGAACTTGGGTTGTAGTTTTCTGCGTAGGCTCTGACGACTAATCGGATTTAACTAATCAAATCTAACAAATGGGGTCCACCTGATCTCAGCTGAGAAGGTGGGAGGGCTGATAACTCAGAGCTGAGCCGGCTGTTTTGTGTTGGATCTTGTTGCTTGTCGCGGGATAATCCAACATTAGCTAGCAATCCACAAGAGGCTGTAACTAATGTTAACGAGTGCTTGTAGCTACAAAGTTAGCTATTGCAGCGCAAACGTGGTGCTTTTTAGGGATTCATCTATTCTGACAACAACCCGTTAGACAAGCGCGATGTGTCGGTCTCGAAGTCGGCTCTACGTGCTGGCTTATGGGAGGAAACGCCACCGCCAGAGACAAGAAGAAGATCTAATGTGCTCTACTTTTTTTACACTAGTGTTGGGAATATTCTGATCTCAAACAGAACTGATCACCGTGTCCCTAGATCCCCTCCCTGGAATGAGGGGTTTCCATCTAAATGACTGACTGCTCTCTCACCTATGAGAGGACTGTGTTTGAAAACCTGGACTGGGGCTTCAGACAAGCATCTGGCACCCAAGGTTATAAATCGTCACTCATTGTCCAGCTACATGTTGACAAAAATGGCAAAATTGCCCGGCGCTGAATGAGCTGTGTGGGAGTGAGATTTGGAGAGAGTCCCCTGGACTTTGATCAAGAGCCCACCTCAGCAGAAATGAAACTCGCATCCGCTAAATCTTGTTGGCCACGCATGTTAATTAGGCGGGAAGCAGCCCGCTGCCACACGCGGCACGATGACCCCGATGACCGATGAGGGTGGAGGAACGGGCAGATCCACACTGGGACGTCCCCGAGTGTGGATTTACAGAGAAGAAGAAGGAATCTGAGCCGAACACACACTCTCTCTCTTCTCTCCACCAAACATGTGCTCCCTCTTCCCTCCTTCTCTCTGCTCCATAAGGAGTCCAGTCAGAGGGTTCTGGTCTGACAGCTGTTACAACAGTCTTTTTTTTCTTTTCTCGCCCTTCCTGTGCGTTGGAGGACCGCAGTGATCTTGGGCTTTGTCTCCCATGGCCCTCGTCCTCTCCGCCATTCAGACTGAAATAGACACGGCGGCCAACGGACGAACGAGTGACTGAGAGGCTTCAGTGGTGGATGTCATACTGCCCCTTACAGTCCTGCCCCCACCCCCCCTGGGCTGGGCTTCCAGAACCCCTGCCGGGGGGCATCCTGTCCCTCCCTGAATGGCGTCCGTTCTTCTCTGGCCACAGCTGGACCGTCCGAGGGTGACCCATGGCCTGCCACGGCGTGGCCCTGCAGTACCCTCTGTACCCAGCACTATGCCCTCCAACCCCCCCCCCCTCCCCCATCTACTGTTTCTTCTCCACACCCCATTTTCTTCTTCTCAATTGACCCCCGTGCCCCCCTCTGTTCTCTGTGACGGTGACTCAATGGTGTATGACTGATGGAGTGCAGTTGGGCGGATCAATAGTTCTCTGCTTCCCACTGGAGAGGCAATTAGGGACACCTGTGGCAGCCTGGACCCCTCTCCATCATCTCAAGAAAACACACAGCTGGTTCTCCTTCCCTCTCTCCTTCTCTCTATCCATCTCTCTGGCACAAACACGCGCACGCACGCACACACACACACACACACACACACACACACAGCTGAGGGGCAAGCAAGCAGGTGCTTGGAGTCTGGATGTGACTCAGCAGACAGAGGTGGGAGAGAGGGGTGAGGAGAGAGGGAGGGAGGGAGGGAGAGTAGGGACAGAGGGAGAGAGAGATGGGCAGTGAGGGAGAGACGGTAAGGAGGTCTGAAGATGGAGATGGCGTAACGGGAGCCCAAAAAGAACAAGTGAGCGAAAAGAGCGGATAAACTAGAGGCACGTCTGTTAATGGCCATGATGTGTGGACCTGATGATGATGATGATGATGATGTAGACGACGCTGATGATGATCTTTCTGTCCCTCCCTGTCCCCCTCTCTCTCTCTGTCTCCTCCTCCTCCATCACTCTACCATCTCCTCATCTCTCCTCTGTCGTCTGTCTGCTCATTTCTCCTCCCAGGCCCACGTCAATCGCCCACCTCTTCTCACCTTTTAACTTCTCTCCTGTCTTCCCATCGCCCTCTCTTCAATCCATCCTACCCCGTCAACCATCGTCACGACCCCCCCCCCCCCTGCGCGCTCCATCGTCTTAGTTGCCCCCCCCCCGTGCCACTGCCAGGCCCCGCCCTGCTGAGGAATGCGCCGTAGCGATATGGAGTCTGTCCGTCCGTCTGTCCGTCTCTCACACGTTACGTGCGGTTGTCCAGGGTCAGTCCTTAGAAAGTAGCGCTTATCTCTACCCCCCCCCTACTGCTGTGGGACTGACCGCTGAGCCATTCGCTTCCGCTAATGAGCACCATATGGACATGTACAGTACATGTGAGCATGTGTGTATGTGCATATCGTGTGCATGTGTGTGTTTGTGTGTGCTAGATTGGCTAACTCCCAGGCGATCACATCTATCATGATTTCCTGTCCAGGGAAATGGCTGCCAGATTACGTCAACACACAACCAATCAACATCATCATTATACTACGCTCTATTACATCATTTTGTCGTGTGACAGCTTCATAAATATTGAGATGCACCAAAAACACAACTCTCTCTCCACTCCCCCTCCCTACATTCCACCCTCCCTCCTCTCTCCACCACTCCCTCTCTCCCTCCACTCATCCTTCCCCCCTCCCTCCTCCTCATCCTTTCCACTCCTTCCTCCCCGTCTCTTTCTCCACTCTTTTCTCTCTCTCCCCCTCCTCTCTCTCTCCCTCCCTCCCAGCCTCTCTCCCCATCTCTCTCCTCTCCTTCCTCTCTCATCTCTCTCTCCTCTCCTTCCTCCCTTCCCGCCTAACTCTCTCCCACCCTCCCCTCCAGTGTGACCTAGCTGCTGGCTGGCTGTGGGGGCAGGGGGGGTGAGGGCGTGTGGGCGGGGCAGCCGGAGCTCGGGGGCGGTACATCAAACCATGCAAGGCAGTGGACGGAAGCTGCCATGACGGGATCAGCCCTAGCTCATTAAGTCTACACACGTCACCATCTGTTGCTAATGCCTCTGGACAGAGAGATGGAGGACCAGAGAGAGAGAGAGAGAGGGAGGGAGGGAGGGAGGGAAGGAGGAGGGAGAGACCCTGGGATGTCAGCAGGATGAGAGAATAAAAGAAAGAGAGGGAGAGACAGCGACAGTGAGATGGTATGTCGGAGAGTGTAGATGAAAGAGACTAAGAGATGAAAGAAGTCATTACCGAACTAGCAAGGCTGTCTGGCCACGAGGATGTCTGCCTACATCACCTGAGTTGTGCTGGAACTGTGAATGAGACTTCACGGAGACAGAGAGAGAGAGAGAGAGAGAGAGAGAGCGAGAGAGAGAGAGAGAGAGGGAGAGAGAGAGGGAGAGAAAGTTTGGTGTGGGAGTGTCTGTGTATGAGGTTGCTCTGAGACTTTGTGTAAGCGGGTGATATGAGAGTGTATGTGTGAGGTTGGTGTGAGTGTGTGTGTGTTTGTGAGAGAGAGAGAGAGAGAGAGAGAGAGAGAGGTTGGTGTGAGTATGTGTGTGCGTGTGTGTGAGTGTGTGCGTGTGAGTGTGAGGGTGTGTGCACACTATGGGTATTTTTTTAAATACGCTGCGGATTTCGGCATCTTATTTTCCATTCAAAGCTATGGGAAAAGATCAAATATATTGAAATGCGCTGCGCATTTGCGCTGTGCGCTGGCCAGAGCGGATTCCTGAAGTTGAAAATAGTTCAACTTTTGGAGAAATCCGCTATGACGTGGAGCGTATTTTTATCAGACGACCAATCATGACGGAGGTGGGATGCTCCTGTCGGTCACTGAGGATATCGTGAACCCTTAATCGAGTCCAACCAACTTCTCTTCAGCCTCTAAGGCTACAGCCAGAGCAATCTTTCTACATTTTGACATTACAGTAAAAGCCAAAAAGTTGCGAAGTGCAAGTAAATAATGTAACGGTTGGTTACAAGATAAAACGTAAGGTACAATGTATCGATCTTGGGTAGAGTCAAGAATGTTGTTATGGAAACGAAATACGAAATACGCGAGAGCCACATCTTTTTTTCAACACAAAATCCTCTCTGGGTAATTTATCCGCTACATAAAAAATCTGCAGTGTGCACAGCCTGAGAGGTTAAAGGAGTAGTAAAGGGAAAATGCATGCTTAGCCCTGTTTTAAGGTTACATATGATCATATACAATGGTTCAGATCAAAACGTTGACAAAACGCTCATTTTCGAGAAAGTTGATAATTGCTCTACCACCGTTTTGGTAATGCAATGGATGTGGATGGGCATCTTGAAAAATCATTCAAAAACATGTTCAACTCTCGATTTCAAAGACAAGAAGCTCACCGAGGGTGTAATTGGTGTCCGTTGGTGTTCTGACATCCAATTTGCTGCAAAGTATGAATCCTGTAGGGTTTTATTGATCATTTTATGAAATCCATTGACTTGTATTTAAGCGACCATTGTAGATGTGTAGATCAATCCGCAGAGGGGATTCAGGAAGCGGAACTACTTACGGTAGCAATTGTTATTGTTTATGTTGCTAGGCTACCTAGTTTGCGGAGGTTTACACACGTATGTGTGACTAAATAGTTCTATGCTAAATATTAAAAAAAAAACTTTCCAGATGAACTAGAATCTTACTTTATGGCGAATTATATGTCAGAACGCCAACTAACACCTAGGTGAGTTTCTTGTCTTTGAAATCGAGAAAAAAACTTTCTTTTTGAATGATTTTTCCAAGATGCCCATCCACATCCATTGTATGACCAAAACGGTGGTAGAGCAATTATCAACTTTCTCGAAAATGCTAACGTTTTGATCTGAACTATTGTATATGATCATAAGTAACCTTAAAACAGGGCTAAACATGCATTTTCCCTTTACTACTCCTTTAATGTGAGAGTGTATGTGTGAGGTTGGTGTTTCATATGTCTAATGGGAAATGCGAGCAATGCTATTTAATTTGTTTAGCACATACACATTGCAAATTAATGGGACATAACGTTATCCTACATAGAAAAGGTAGGCAGAACAGCAGGGCAATGGGAGATGTGTGGATTCAGCTCACAATTAGTATTATAATCGCATTCGGTCACCTCATTTCCAGTGTTCATTTTTAGCATTATTTTATTGATGGGGGTGAGAGGGATGCCACTTGTTACATGTGTAAGGTTGGTGTGAGAGTGTGTGTGTTTGAGGTTGGTGTGTGTGTATGTGTGAGGTTGGTGTGAGTGTGTGTGTGTGTGAGGTTTATGAACGTGTGTGTCTGTGTGTGTGTGTGTGTGTGAGAGAGAGAGAGTGAGAGGTTGGTGAGAGTGTGTGTGAGGTTGGTGTGAGCATTTGTGTGTTTGTGTGTGGGTGTGCGTGAGTGTGGGCGTGCGTGCATGTGTGTGAGTGTCTATGCGAGGCTGGTGTGAGAGTATGTGCGTGAGGTTGGTGTGAGTGTGGAACACTCCCTACAGTATATGAACATTTCCACAACTACCCCCAGTGTTTTTAGTAACCTTGAGTAGTTCCACGGTTATGATGATCCAGGGTGGGACCAGACTCTGTCTGAAGACCAGCAGCACTTCCATCTTCTCCTCCCCCACACCAGACTAACGGGGCTTGAAATCCCTTCAAATACTCCTGCTCTTAATTGAACCTGCCTGATACAATGGAACCCACGGTGTGGTCTCAGAAGCACAAACCCAGTCTGTTACTCCAGGCCCGTCAGTCAGAGTTCAGCGTGAATTCCTGGAGGACTGTTTGGACCTGCATTTAGGTAGCGCTGTAATTAGGACTTTGAGGATGAACAGGAGAGTCGGTCTGACATCACCTCAAGCCACAGACGCACCAGTCACTAGTTCACTGAGCAGGGCGAGAGCTCCACCTACTGGCTGTTGTGGTGAACGTACTATAAGACGTTTCTTGACTATGATGTATCTCAGCATTTCAGTAGATCAATTCGTTTTCCAATCTTGATGCATTGCAATTTTTGTTTTTGAAATAAAGTAGAGAGGAAGTGCTCTCTCATAATTTCTCTTCGGTCTACAGAAATTGCATTCAATATCAAACAAATTAATCAGAGATCAAAAATGCGTGAAATTAAAAATGGTTTGGTTTTATGGCCGTCTTCCCACCAGTGTCCTTCTAGTTGAATGTCATTTCAAATATTTCATTCCAGATTGATTGTTTGTTGTTTCCAGACTTGAATGAGTTTCTTCTTTTCATGAGCTGGTGCTTATCAGACAGTAACTAAAAGAAACACGATCAAACTCTTAGAGCAAATTCACTTTTATTTGAATTAATTTATATATTTATTAGATTTTTTTGTTTTGTTTTCAAATTCATAACAGCAAGAATCAAATATAGAATTACAGACCCGGTGAAAAGATTTGCACATGATATCCATGTTCACTCACACAAGTCCATCCAAGTTGGCATACATAACTTTAGTGTCAACCATGTTTACATTACATCTCTTACATCACCAACCGGTTCACAGCAACACCAGCTGAGTCCCAACCTTCAGAAGACACCACCCTGTCAATCAAATGCCCTCCTTATAACCAATACTGATAAATCCACAGTTATCTACTGTATCTTAGGGGAAAATATACAGTATTATGGCTTAGCAATGTGGCATTCAGTGCTTACACATGAAGTGTTTTGCAGAGGAGATGGAGGCCTGGCTAACATGACAGATCTTTTCAGAGGGCCCAAACAATAAAACAAGCATAAACGAATCGCAGCAAAAGACAGAATACATAGTTGTAGCACTATAAGCTGAGAAAACGTAAATTTCAGTTTACATTATATCATAAACTTAGGCATGCGTGCTTGTAGTAGATGAAAAGTGACATGATATCCATTACTTTAAACTTCAATTGAAATCTATTAGGCTCAAACCTGAACTACGTTCTGTATTGTCCATTTCATCGTCTAGAAGCACAGCTTAGAAACAGAAAGAACATACTTATAGCTATGGTGTTTGTGTTGTATGTTTATGTGTAACTCTCCAAGTGGTGAAACCTCAGTGAGTATAATCTTAGGAATCTTTTTATCAAACCACTATTTTGTTTTTGTATCTTTTCTTTTTTTAAATCTTTTATTCCTTTACATTGATAGAATATTGTATATTGTAAATACGTCTTGCGGTATAACATGTTTACTTATTCAATAGTGTTGTGAAGTTCTTTTTAAAGGTATAGGTTATTTCTTTTAACATGCATTCCTCTCTGACTACAGGTAAAGAAACAGGAGTTGTTGTGATTGGTTGGGCCTGGAAGGGTGTGGCCATGACACACACACCTGTCGCTAGGCAGGTTAGGGACCGGACAAACCCAGTCAGGCCCTTTCACTGGAGGGTAGAAGACAGCTCCACTTTAAGGTAACCTGGCAGACTACAAGCCGCTGACAAAAAAGAAGAGCAACACTTTGCCTTTTCGGAAAGGGGTAAAGAGTGAGAACTCTGTGACCCTTTTATGCAAGCTGTTTTGATCAGCCTTTCGTAAGATTTTCTTTTATTATCCTAGCAAAATTCCTTGTAGTTATAGACATTTTTTATTCAAAATAAGATCTCAATATTATACATGATTCTCTCTTTTTTGACTATGTACAGAAGTGCAAAAAAGTCAACCTTCGTCGCCTGTAGGTTTCCCTGTCTTCCTTTGCAGCTGGCTAAGTGAGAGATCAGTGTACTCTATGCTGCCATATTGACCAGACCTCACCAGCTAAGCCACAGAGAGGGATCAAATATGCAGCTTTTCCAACATGGCCCAATTTCCAGGGAGATAAAAAATATTAAAACAATAGTTACTATTTGAAATGGATACAGTAGAAAATAACTTCTTTTTTTTTTTTTTACTTTAAACATCTATGAACTAGATTTTTTTCAGTATTATTTTCTTATGTGTGACTAGTTACAAACCAGACAAATCATTAAAATATTACTCCTTTGTTGGCAAAGGTCGCCACATTGGCAACTTAGCCGCTCTCTTCTATTATTTCCTCATTGTAAGATACTCATATAAAAGATCTTTGTTCAAATAATTCAAATGCAGTAGATAAATGAACACAATTTGTACAATTCACAAAACATAAAAAAGATTTGAGTCATAATCATACTAAAATCAACATTACATGGAATTAAAAACAATGGGTATGGTATGAATAGCACAAAACACTTACACTCTGCATTCTGCAGAAGATACATCAAATAAGACAAAGTTGATCAACTAAATAACCAATGGCATCCAAACATTACCAAATTTGAAATGAAACATTCAACAATAGCTTCTACAGCTTCTAAACTCAAAGAAAATGTTTTGAGAGACACAACAAGATCAGCAACAGTTACATAGTGCTCTGTGTGTGGCAATACACCGGTGTAGATTAGGCAACTGGATGGTTCATAATGGCATGTTGCATTGTGCTGACCCAAGGGTTGTATTCTAAGGCTTTGGATGAGTAATACAATCAGTAAAAAAAACTCTTCCCAATTCTCCCAAAGTATCCTTCCGTTCCATATGAGTGAAAAGTAGACACCCACAATATGATGAAAAACACTGAGAGCGCCTACGGTACGTCTCTGTACCTATCATTATCTGTGACTCAAGCCCCGCTCCAACCACCAACAGGTTTGTTAAACAGAGCTCCAGCACTCCACCCACAAGCTCTAAAAACAGAAACAGAAACCCTTTGGCTGACTCCAATAGAACACCGCTCAAGTAGACCATTCATTCAACTTGAGACTTTTAAGTTCAAATATTTGTCAGATATGCACAGCACAAAACCAATAACATATGACTCCCAATGAAACAAAAACAAATTTTCATGAACGTCAAATAATAATAATTCCTCCATAATCCACCCTATTTCAAACCTGTCTTTACTTCTCTCAGCAATTTGGTTTTATCATCTGTTTAATTTGAATAGTGCCTCAAAATACATTAATTTTAGAGCCCCCCTTCCTCTTTTTGCTATTATAAATCAGACTTTGGCATAACAGCCTCCCCAGGGTACAGCTCCCCACAGACTCGCTAAGACAAGTTTAGAGTCTACACTATAGACTTCATACCCACAGCAAGATCCAGGTATGAACAAGATACCATCCAATCATTTCCTGTCTCACAAACTGATATCTACTTTCAAAGCAAACAACCAGCAAATGACTACCTCACCAGCAGTACACAGAGACAAAGGAAACTAACAGACTAAGGCAGAGAAGTCGCTCTTGACCCCAATAGGTAAAAACATTCCTAGATGACCTACCTAGAACCAGAGTCGCCTCTATGGTAATGCTATGGCAACGACTCGATGTCCCTCGATGTACGAAGGTAAGACTACTAGAGGGACTCTAGTCTAACGCTGTAACACTGCTAGAATATCACCCATGTTTTTTGGGATGTAGTGTACATACTGTAGAGTGTAGCTATGGCACTTAACGTGGTGCTTCAAAGGTAAATAGTTGAGTAACTTACCCAGACAACATTCATTTTGCCAACACTCACAAGAGTCCCCAACAAACAAACCACTGGGCATGCACTATCAAGTTCATCTTAAATTATATAACGTTTTTTCTTATTTCCCTTCTTTTTGTCTTGATTCAAATACAAGGTGCACTTTTGTTTGTGTGTGTGTGCGTGTGTGTGTGTGTGTGTAAACCATGAAGAAAATACAAAAAAGAAACTTAACTCAACACAACTCTTGGTCTACAGACATACTAAAACAAATGGGCGTAACAACGCCACACACCACAGCGACTCCTGCTGACATTCAAAGTGTGTCCGGTGAATTAGGGTAAGGTACCTCCACGGAGAGAAAGGCAGGAGACTCTAGGATGGAAATTTCGATGTCGTTCTTTTCAGTCAAGGGCCTGTGCTGAATGTATGGCTGGAGTTTATGCGTCCATGGATACACACGATCGCAACCATACAGCAAACTAGGCCCCTGCGTCAGCATGCAGGTTGGTGCCACTCCGGCTTGGCTTTTAAGGTGGTTCTCGTCTCCTTCGGTTCTCCATGGTACAGGCATGAGGGTGATCTTCTGTTCAATCCCAGCACACCCCAGTCTGATCTAGGGAACCGAACAACAGAACAGGATAGACGACTTAACCATGACGACGATGATATAATGATGATATCCTACAATCAACTTTCTATACATTCTTTCATATTTTATATGTTCATAGAGGCCTAAGTCAGTCAAGTATCATCTCCCAAACGCCATCCTAAAAAGTGTGGCGATAGACCAAGAGGTGAACAATTACAACCAAGAGAAGCTAAACAAGAGGTGAAAAGTAGTGCTGATGTTGGAAGACGAAGTAGAACATACTGTTCTGGTGGACTCATCTACATCTGGGTCAAATACTTGTGACTATTCAGATGGTCTGCAGATATTATTGGAATCTGCAAAACAAGAAATAGCACGGAAGAAATGAGTGGGAATTAGATTTTTAAAAAACATGAAGATAGATAACTAAGCTACAAATGAAGACTCATAAACTTTAGATTATTACATTATTTTTGCCCCCCCAGGGATGGCTTTCTTTTTTGTATCAGTGTCCAAAAGCTTTTGTGACAGCTGGGAATGTTTAATCCATATATTCAGCTATGATTTATCCTGCAGGGCTAATGATCTTCCAGCAGCACTGGCGGATACATAGGAGGGAACATTTAGTAGTGAGATTTATTACCGGAAATGGAGATAAAGAGACTGTGTTTGTGTTTATGTGTGTGTGTGTGTGGGGGGGGGGGGGGGGGGGCGGACAGGAGGCTGAGGAGAAGCAAACCTGATTGGCTGTTGCAGTTGCAAAGGGAACACTTGTGGCAGCTGTGTTGGCGGCAGACACAGTGGCAGGTGAAGCACCGTGCATCATGGGAACTTTAGGGAAGGAGAGTTCACACAGCAAGCATATCAACTGGAGCAGGCAGGGAGGAGCACTGGTATCATAGTCTGATAGCCAGATGCTAATGCACATTTACACATACATTTCTAATCCTGAATAGATTGTTAATGGATCTCAGTATAGCATTGTATCCCTGCGCAGGCATGATGCAGAGATTAACGTAAAGTAACATGGACCGGTACTATGCCGCATACAGTATAAGCACAACGTTCAATGAGGTGTTACAGTAGCTCTGCACGCTGCAGAGGTCACATGGGCTTGGGCGGAGAGTACGGGTGGTAAGCGGGGGAGGGAGGGGTCAGAGGAGATACCAAAGCAACAAGCCATCTGAGCATGTGACAGTAATTTGAGCAACGTAGCATGCAGACCTATTGCACTGCGGGAGAGGGGGCAACACAATATGATTGTACAGCACTGGGCTGAGACACAAGGGAACACGTGATAAAACCATAGTTTCCACAACACATAATTACACAATAACTCGATACCATCATTGCAATTACACTGATTTTACAAGTACAAGTCTGCTAATCACAATTCATCCTAATCCACGCTCAATGGAAAGAATGAGAGGCTGAACTGCCCTCTTTTTAGCAAAACCTTAGATCTAGATGCCAAATGAGATGCCCGATGGTTTCCTTGAGCAGTGTGTTGAGCGGATTTGTGATTAGCTCTATAAAACAATCTTTTAATAAAATCAGTAAGGAGAGCTGGCACCTACTTGTTGCAGGTGTCATGCACAATATTGAGCCTGCCCATCATGCATTGCAACAGGAAGTGGATTGGAAAAGGAGATGGGGAGAAAGAAATCAAGACAACCCATCACAAGTGTCATTAGAGGTCAAACAACAAAGGTAGAGAATGTTGTTATGAGCAAGGGAGGACACAGTACATAAAAAAATTAAAGATTAATTAAACCTGTGCTACATCTACTGAGATGCAGTGAATTAAAAAGCTAAATTTCATCGATTGATGTTAATGAAAAGTATACAGTACATTGCTTTGCACATAAAATCATGTTTTACTAACTACACATGAACAAATTGCTGTGAACAAAGGCATCATTGCAGGTGTGATTTACAGTATATGTCATATGGATTGTGTGCATTCTTGCAGGAAGCTGTGGAACACTAGTGAGATCACCTGTCTGTAAACTAGCCAATAACTTCCACTGATCTATAACGTGTCAAGAAGGGCAAATTGAAAACTAGCAGTCGTCTGATCCCTTGTACGGCCTGTTGGTCTGCAGTAGTTATGGATGGCCTGCCTACATTTTCCCCTGTGCCTTGACAGTCCAATAGGGTGAGTTCTGGGAGGACCTGGGTATCGGTATCACTCATTGAGGCTGATCGATGGCGGGATATTTTTAGGTTGTAAGGCAGGAAGGACTGTGTTACTATGGAAATATGACTGCTGTTGCCAGAGCACACTAGGGCCTGTTTCCATGTGTGCATCTTGAAACAAGGCTGTCCGATTTGTGGATTATCCTCCTAACCATTAGCCGTAGCCTATGTCTAGCATGGGGCAGGCTAACTCCATCTCTACCTGGGCTGACGGGACAGCTCAGAGGTCGCAGAGAGGTCAAAGGTTAGTTCCTACCTGACGGTATGAAGGCAGCCTGCTGCTGGAACTGCATGCTGGCCAGGGCCTGTTGGTACTGGAACATGCCGGCGTTGAACATGGTGGTGGCACCGTTGGCTTTTTCAAGTGCGGGTCTCTTTGGTAATGGAGGGAAGGCAGGAGGGAGCCCCTGGTAGAGGGACCAGACGAGGGGGGGGCGGGGCGGGGAGGAGGGGGGGGGGGGGGGGCACAAAACAAATGGACGGGAATGAGGAAAGTAAAGGAGCGGTGGACAGTGAAATACGGGAGAGGGAGAGGGAGAGAACTTCATTAGAAGACAAATATGTCGCCTTACGGTGGAACAACTATCCAAAAAACACCAGCAAGCAAGCGGTGGTCTTCTCTACTGAAGCAAGACAGCGGTGGTCTACTCTACTGAAGCAAGACAGCGGTGGTCTACTCTACTGAAGCAAGACAGCGGTGGTCTACTCTACTGAAGCAAGACAGCGGTGGTCTACTCTACTGAAGCAAGACAGCGGTGGTCTACTCTACTGAAGCAAGGCAGTGTTGCTAGCTGCGCTACTGGAATAGCGGTGGTGGGTGTTAAATGACACAAACATATCAACAGGGAAATGATGACAAGAATGTTAAGAGATACGCAAGCACTACCATTACACACAACACACCGGACGTCTGTAGCTCTATGTAAAGATGGATTCACAGAGATGACAATGGTTCGAATAGTTATCAACGGAAAGGTGTTGACAGGACGAAGCTGCACTGCTATCTCCATGGGGATTAGTAGAAGCCATGTTAATTCTGTCAACCTCTCCCAGAATTAGACATGCTGCAACACTGGAAATGACAGGTTCATGCAATATGTTTAACTCTAGAATTTACCAGAAACTACATGACACTACTTATGCTATCAAGCTAATAGGATAAACTATGAGTGATGAACTGACTGGACATGAGTAGAACTAAGTTATCAAGCTCTACAGGTTGATTGTATTTTATTTGGAGTCCCTGGATCAGAGAGATACTAATAAGGGCAACTTAAGTGGATGTTTCTGGTTTGTCTCAACTGCCAGTGAGTCTACAGTCACAATCAGTTCATCATCCCACTGATGAGTTCAACAGGAAATGAATGAGACATATTAACAATGTTTCATTCAGAGCTACCAGTAGTATCTAGTATAAAACAGAGCTACATGCCAAGCTAAAAGGTGAAAGGTCATAGTACCAGGTCATAGGTTGCGTCGAGGGGTCGCTTCAGTGATTTGACAGCCGACTTTAATTAGCAGGCAGCGAGCACATGATGGCAATGGGCCAATGGGGATCAAGCGCATTAACATAAACCAGCAAGCGGAAGAGCGTCATGGGGCAGCAGTGCAGTTTGGGTTGGTGAGAAAGAAACAAAAAACAAAACAAAACAAAAAACAAATAAAAAAAACAAATCATCTGAATGCAATATACAACAAATAACAAGACTAGGACATGCACATTAATGGCCGTTTGTTACTGCAAGAAGAACTATGGGCCTTTGACCTCACCAGCTGAGACAAAAACAGGTTGAGAGTCAACTTTACACTGTGAAAACACTCTTTCTGGGTGTCAGTTATTAACATAACCTCACAGGATATCACCAGTAAAACAGTAAGTAAGACTCACTTTGTACTACATCTAATTGACTGTCACTACATCACTCACTACAGCATTCAATTCATTTGAGAGGAACATCACAGAATACGTTGGATGAGGTCACAGGTAAAGGACCTGGCAAAAAGGTTGATTCATATTAAAGCATAACATTACAGTTATAACATAAGTCATACGACTTACTCAGCGTAAGTGGGTTGGGGGGGGGGGGGGAGTGGGGGGCGGGGCGGGTAGGCTGTAAAGGTTTTGGTCACATGATGAGCGTACAAAAGAGGATGTGGTTGGCTAAGGAAGCTACGGGGCCTGGAGGTCGTCGGGGGTGCATGGGGGGGTGTATGAGGGGAGTTCGTACGGGGCGGGGGGGGACGTCTGGAGGGAGGAACACCTACCATGGCCGCGGCGGCGGCAGCCTGGTTGACCTGGTGCTGGGCGGCCTTGATCTTGGCCTGCAGGTGGGCGGGGGGGTGGAAGTATTTGCACTTCTCCCGGGAGCAGCGGCCCTTGATGTAGTCCATGCAGACGGTCACCGTGTTGTCGTTGGTGTCGATCATGGTGCTGTCGGACGGGTGGGCGAAGCGACAGTCGTTCTCGCCGCGCGTGCAGTTACCCCTCTGGTACTCTCGACACACCTGGGGCACACACACACACACACACACGAACAAACACACACCACACGGGAGGGAGAGAGAGACAGAGAAAGAGAAGCACCGGATCAATGCGAAACGGTGGCCTTCTTTTCATGAAGATAACAAAGAAATGTCCTCCGTGTATCCCCTCTTGTGTCCACTCTCCCAGGCAGCTCCTGCTGTTGTCCTCCCCAGCCACTCACTAATAAAGGGCCAGGCAGCTGCACACGGCCATTACCGCTGGTTCGCAATCAGAATGTAGTAGCAGGAGTAGGAACACACTCATCCATCTCGTATATGTGTCACCTCTCCTCCCATAGATCCATAAATCCCACCTACGTGTAAATAACTGAATTAGTTCTTATATTGATGTCATTGAGAACAGGACGGTGCC
>NC_140234.1:17955632-17973132 GCF_949987555.1 Borostomias antarcticus
ATGTCTGCACCTCGTTCATCGCCCACTCCACCTTTCTCCATCCTCCCTTCCTCTCATCCTCTCTGCCCTTGCGGTCACGACAGTCTCGCTCTCCTCTTCTCTCGTTCCCCTCTCCTTCTACCTGGCGGGCAGCTAACGAGGGCCGCGCTGTCGCTGGCTAACATCTATCGCCTCTCGTCCTTTCGGCACTTTCGTGAGTTCGTATCCTCCTCTCCGCGGGGCGCCTCTCCTCTGGCTCCCTTCGCTTGATCACGGCGAACTCACCGACTCTGCACACACACAAGTGTGCTTGTGTGCTTGTGTGCCTGTGTGTGTGCGTGCGTGCGTGCGACCGTGTGCGCACGCGCGTGTGTGTGGGTGTCAGCAGTGGAATACTAATACTGATACTCATTTTTTTTAACAGTGCTGTTTATCGTAATACAAAAACAACAGTATTTTGTTTGCACTGTATTTTGTATATGCACTGTTATGTCTTTGCACTGTCCTGTCCTGTCCTGCACCCTGTCCTATGTCGTCTGCAACAGTCTATGCTTTTGGTGCGTTCGTTTATAACTGGGAGGTGGCAAATTGCGACTTGCTACTAGGAATGATTAAATAAAACGCTGCATGAACTCACACTTCCTCGTTGCAAATTCGGATGTTTCTCAGCCCCCAGTTGCCGGCTGAAGTCAATATCATATCATAATCATATCATTCGCTATAGCTCGAATGCACACAGGTCAGAGGTAGGTATTTTGCCACTTGCGACTTGCCAGCTCCGACCACAAATGAATGCACCATTTAACCCTAGTCAAATTCCTAGCATGTGTGAACCCTATACATGTCAAATAAAACTGATCTTGAATCTTGAATTTTGAATCTCGTATCTATTGCAACAATTCCCTGTTGCACACAGAGAGGAAGTACTGTATATGAACAGAGGACAGGATGGAGGGATGGATGCAAACGAGTCAATCAGTGGGCCTATGTTCTGTTTGGTCTCCTAGTCTGACTCACTGAGCTGGATGAGGGTTTGTTTGCGCTGTGCTGCTTTAGACAATCACCTTCAAGATCCTTGGAGCCCTCTGCCAAGTCAAATGGCTTCCAAAAAAACGGCCAGTTTGGGCTGTGAACCACCCACTATGTGTGTGTGCGTGTGTCTGGTGCGTGTACGTGTATGCGTGTGTGTGTGTGTGCGCGCGTGTCTGTGTGCGTGTGTCCTCTCACTACTGGCTGTAGCTGTGTGCCAGGCATCATGGCGTTGGCCAGCTGCATCTGCTGGGCCAGCATGGCCATGTTCTTCTGCTGGATCAGGTTGTTCCTGCCGTTGATCTCCAGCTGGGTCTTTAGGTGGGGCGGGGGTGCAGGTACTTACAGTTCTCTCTGGAACAACGACCCTGAGGAGAGGAGAGGAGCGGAGCGGAGCGGAGCGGAGCGGAGAGGAGAGGAGAGGAGAGGAGAGGAGAGGAGAGGAGAGGAGAGGAGAGGAGAGGAGAGGAGAGGAGAGGAGAGGAGGAGAGGAGATGGGTGTATCAGAACAGCAGTGCCACAATCACAACATAGCACCCGAATGACACCCATAAACCAGCCTAGACTCATCATTGGCCCTTAGCTTTCATGTGGGAGTGGCCTGATCTACCACTGGGGTCCACACATTCAATAGTTAAACAAAAAGTCATAAAAACGATTCCTGCGTTCTCAATCCT
This sequence comes from Borostomias antarcticus, assembly GCF_949987555.1. Classification (NCBI taxonomy): domain Eukaryota; kingdom Metazoa; phylum Chordata; class Actinopteri; order Stomiiformes; family Stomiidae; genus Borostomias; species Borostomias antarcticus. Next base: position 17,957,318 of record NC_140234.1, read on the forward strand.
ACGCAAACAAGCGTCCTCTCTCATTCTTCTGCCGGTGCCCATGAGAGGCACATTAGCAAGCAGAGCACAGAGACAGAGGATTAGCTATCTGCGTCTGTTATCAGATTATGATACAGAGACAGAGAGAGTGTGACAGAGAGAGAGAGTGTGTGTGAGAGAGAGAGAGAGAGAGAGAGAGAGAGAGAGAGAGAGAGAGAGAGAGAGAGAGAGAGAGAGAGAGAGAGAAAGAGAGACCAAGAGCTAGAGACTTGTGTCCTCCATACAGCATTCTGCTGGTGTGCTGGTGTCTGCCGTGTCTGGCTGGAGTAGGCGATTATATTCATAGAGCAGTCTGCAGCTCTGGAGGGAGTGGGAGAGAATGTCATTTATACTCTCATAATGCCTGCTGGGCTGAACACTCCCCTGGTCATGTGTAATATTCTATATCTCCTACTTCCTCTCCTTTCTCTTTCTCTCTCTCTCTCTTTCTCCTCCTCTGTCTCTCTATCAGTCCATTTCCCTTGCTTGCTCGTCATGCCCCTCATGAATACAGAGCAGCAGACCTCAACCACTCTCTATCCTCCTGTAATCAGTCTTCCTCCAACTCTCTTCCCCTTTTCTCACTCTCTTGTTCACAATTTACCAGACACGTTCTCCAAAGCCACTTACAAATTCCGAGCTTGTGTTGTGGTCAAGTGCCTTGCTCAAGGGCACAACAGCAGGCAATGACCGGTGGGAAATCACTTGTCATGTGGCCTGACCCAGTTCTGGACAGGGGACCTCTGGTCTGGTCACTGGTCGGACGCTCTACCCACTGAACTACTGTACGTACAGTACGGCCCCAGTGGTTCAATCTTTCCTCCTCTCTCTCCATCTCTCCTCATGGAGCATTCACGGTTCACTGTCCTTCATTGCCTGCTGTCACTATGCTCCCACCTCGCCTCTTCCCTCCCCGGGCTTCCTCATTGGCTCATTGTGGACAAACCTTGCCTGGTTACAGAGAGACGTTAAACTGCCATTGGCCGGGAGCTGAACGTGAGACTGGATGCCAGCACATTGATTGGTCGAGAGCTGGACGTCAGAGTGATCCCAACGTCTTGACTGGCCTTACGCCTGACTGTGACAGGCCAGTCTCTCTGGTCTCTGTGTGACTCAGTCCTGATCAGAGGCCATTGGCTAATGTCTCTCCATTTCCTGTCTGTTGCCCTATGGGTGTCTGACATTTAGGTGCGTCTGACTGTCTGACATTACTAACCCCCCCCCAGTCCTCTGGTTTACTTTCCTGCATGTCATGCTGGTTTGTGGGCAACATTTCACTCATTAATCTTCTTTAAAAGTTGTAATGTGTAAAGTCACCACAGTCGGCATAATATTTCTAATCGAAAATGCTATTGGAATTGTTCATGCTGCGAATGCATCGTGTGTCATGCTTTTTTTCGTGCAATATTTGCCTAGCACACTGAACAGGTTATCCAAAGATCCTACCTGTGCCTGCTTGCCTCTCTCTCTCTTTCTCTCTCTTTCTCTCTCTTTCTTTCTCTCTCTCCCTCACTGTCACCTGTCACTCCCTCTTGCTCTATATCTTGCTATCCCCCCCCCCCTCTCTCTCTCTCTCTCTCACACACACACAGACACACACACAAACACACACAAACTGTTTTTCTCTCTCTCTCTCTCTCTCTCTCTCTCTCTCTCTCTCTCTCTCTCTCTCTCTCTCTCTCTCTCTCTCTCTCTCTCTCTCTCTCTCTCTCTCTCTCTCTCTCTCTCTCCTCTCTCTCTCTCTCTCTCTATATATATATATATATATATATATATATATATATCTTTCCCCAAACCCATGTTGTGCCTTTAGTGTCAGACTAGGTTAACTGAATTTCTTGGCTTTGTCTGTACAAGTCTCATTTACCTGCCAGACCACTTCACTCACAGAATTACATCTAGGCTATTGCATTTGGAGGCCTTGGCTTTGTGTGTGTGTGTGTGTGTGTGTGTGTGTGTGTGTGCGTGTGCGCACGTGTGTGTGTGTGTGTGTGTGTGCATGTGTGTGCATGTGCGCGTGTGCGTGTGAGGGCGCGTGCGTGTGAGTGTTTGTGTGCGTGTGTTTTGTGTGATACATGTGTGCAGGAGTGTGCAATTCAGTTTTGAAGTTTTGAAGCTTCCAAAAGAGACAATCAGGCGCAGTGATTAAAAGCTAAATGAACAGACATGACTTCTTCCGCCTTTACACACCGACTGACATAAGTGGAGAGATCAAAACTCTTCAGTGATTGAACCCCCTAGTCACTCTATCAAAACAAAGCATAGTTTTGTGTAATAGCATCAATACAGCATTGAAACCTGGGAGCTCCATAATGCAATTTGTGTGTGTGTGTGTGTGTGTGTGTGTGTGTGTGTGTGTGTGTGTGTGTGTGTGTGTGTGTGTGTGTGTGTGTGTGTGTGTGTGTGTGTGTGCGTGTGTGCGCATGTGTGCTAGCTCCAGACAGAACATGCGGTTATAAATCACCTTGGCCTCATTATACCAGACATCTCTCAGCCATATTTCAGCTGTTGGAGAGAAGCAAGGCTGCAAACACACAAACATACTTACAAACACGCTCACAAAGCTCAGCAGACCCCCACATGGTACCAGGACAGCAGATACAAGAACAATGTTACTTTTGTTCCTCCATGGGACGTTACATCCGTCCCCCCTCTCTCCTGTCACTTCTCCCTGGCTAGCATCCAAGACTTGCTAGCATGAAACTTGAAACATTATGCTCTCATTTAGTCAGATGTATTAAGAAAATTGCACATTTGCAACTTAAACAAGTAAACACAATTATGCAATCAAAGACTTAGGGGACCTTTGAATTAATTAATTTTTTTACCTTGCACAAAAAATGTTTTCAGACTGTAGCTCCATCAAACTTGCTCCGATGGTGCTGATATTTTGTATGAAGCTTGTGCACAGTTATATAGTCAAGGGACTTAGGGAGATATGAGGCTATGTTTGTGCAAATGTGTGCAAAAGCACCCAATTTGGCCCTGCTCTAATGATTAAGCAAGAGGCGATCCCCAGGGTCACCATGACAGCCAAATCCAATATGGCCACTGTCTGAAAAAGGTTTGGGCTATAACTTTTGAACCAGATGAGTTTCAAATGAAAACTTGGTGTCTGTTTTGTTTTTTTTACCATTAGAAACATGCTGGAATGCTTATCTTTACGATTGGGTGTGTCTGGACCCCTAATTTGCATATTTCCCAGATGGCAGCTACCCGAAAATTAGTTTTACCATAACTTTTGACTCTTGGAAAACTTGGTGTCTATTTTCTGCTTTTGGAGCATAAGAAGACTACAGGTTAGTTATTATTCTGTGTATTTAATTGTGTGTCCTCTTAAAGAGAGACCATTAAAGGGGAACAATGGCCATTTGTTAAAAAATATATATTATTCTGGAGGCTATATGACATGATGGAAGAAATACTGCAACCTGCTCACGCGCCCGCAGATTGTTTGGACACGCCCGGAAACCGGTAGGTGGCCGCGTCAGCAAAGTAAACAGCCCCAGACTCCCGATGGTGAAACTAATGGAGTATCGAATTTCAACTGCTTTTGCAATTTAAATAAACATGACTTACTGAAACTTAATGAAAGTATTGTATGGTAACAATAAACATTCAGAAGACAGGGAAACTGTCCTACCTTTCTGACTTATTTCGTCTTCCTGTAAGTATAGTTTATGCAAGTGCTGCTCAACGGAACACTGAAATCTACTGGAGCTAGCCTCGCGTTCCCAGGCTCTCTATTCACTCAGTTTCCGGTCTAGAGCCCGCTGGTATCCTATCACACAAATGGTGAATCAAGCAGCCTATTCCCGCCAGTCCTGCACTCCTGAAACATCAATGTTTTATTGTTGTTCTGTACAGTATGTATGAAACCTGGATGGTTATGTGTTTTTATTATGCGCTGCCCTCTTGGCCAGGTCACTCTGGAAGATTTCGAAGAGATTTCGTTTAATCTCAACAAGTTTTATCTGGTTAAATAAAGGTTCAATATTATTTTATTTTATTTTAAAAATACATAAATACAGCCATATATAAGAGTGGGATAACTGACTTGACATGCGCTGATATCCCATCATGGATCACTTTTAACGAGTTCCGTTCGGCAGCACTTGCATAAACTATAATTACTGGAAGACAAAATAAATCCGAAGCTGGGAGTTGGGATTAGAGGATGGAGTGTTCTGTTGTCTGGTTCTCCATCCAACAGCCTGTTTGGCCAGTGTGCTGTCCCTGGGGTCCCAGCACCATCACCCAGGTGTGCTTCTGCCCCCTTATCTCCAACAGAGCAGGTGTAGGATGAAGCTAACCACACACACACACACACACACACACACACACACACACGCGCACGCACACAAACATGTATCTGTAAGGTCTGATTCTGGCTCCTCTCCATCTCCTCTGTGAAGACTTCTGTCAGGGGATAGCGGGCATATTGGTAATATACAAATTCGGGTGCTCTAGATTCAATCACAAATCTGAGTATTCCAGTGTGTTTCTAATGCTCAAAAAAGTGACAACAAGTTTGCCAAAAGAGTCCAAAGTTATGGTGAAACTCATTTTGGGGTAGCTACCATCTTGGAAATATGCAAATTATGGGTCCAGACACAGCCAATTAGGGCTATTCAGAAGCCTCGGATGCCCGGGCCTAACAACAACACTGGCATACAGTCAGGGGCAAGACATTTACACAGACTCCTGTCCTGGGCCCCTTTTACTACTGATGTGGCATTTGAACTGAAGTGTCAGGTTTCGCCAGTTACAATCACCGTAATGACCTTGTAACAAGACCACAATAATTACTGGCTGCCATCCCCTCCTGTCCCTCCGAGATAGCGTCAATTAATTTTCACCCTTACTAAACGAGTCCAATATACACACACGCACCTCCTCTCTCTCTCTCTCTCTCTCACACACACACACACACACACACACACACACAAAAAAACACAAAATAGTGTTGCGAGAGAATGGGTCAGGATGGCTGATGCACAATGTCACAACACAAATGAGAGAACACAAATGGAGTCAAATATACTGTAAGATAGATAGATACAGCATCAATATGTAAATGGACTGCACTTATTTAGCGCCTTTATCCAAAGCACTTTACAATGGCCTCTCATTCACTCGTCCACACACCAATGGCTGCCATGCAAGGTGCTAGCCTGCTCATTGGGAACAATTTGGGGTTCAGTGTCTTGCCCAAGGAAACTTCGACATGTGGACAGGAGGAGGCGGGATTTGACCCACGGACCCTACGATCATCGGACGACCCGCTCTACCACTGAGACACAGCCGCCCCACATGTCTGCTGCTGCATGTCTTGGAGAAATAAGACACTAAAGCTAGAAATCCTAAATGAGGTAGACAGCATCACCAAAAAAATGCAACAAAAAGTGTTTAATACAAGGTTCTTTTAAGTCGCACAGAAACGGACGTTTGAGATCATCTAACTTACATAGTTTGACGTATTTCCGACGCAAACAAGCTATGAGGGTGGGACATAATGTTTAGAGGAATTTGTTTGACAAGTGGATGGGTTTTAAGAACTTTAGACAGATTCGATAGAAGAATAGAAGAAATAGAAGAATAGAAGAAAACCCTAAAATCTAAGGTACCTGTTGTCGTCACTGCACGTGACCTACCGTTTTCCAGGAAATAAGAAATTATATAGCCTACTTTGATATAAGATTACAACAAAAGTAGAATTTTGTAATTTTTTTGGCATACATCGTTGAATAGGTGAACACTATGACCAATTATGTGAACCAAAATGGGACAGAATGCTTTTTTCATTTCAGTGCGAATTTAAGCTAAGGTAGGCAATTTTGGAGAATCCAGGAAGAGCTAGACTTTGGAAAATGCAACTGACAAAATCCCCACCCCTCCCGGCCTACCTCCGAAACCCATTTTGTTAAATAGTACAATGCATTGAATTCCTTGTTGCTGTGTTGTACAGTATTAGCTGGGTGATGCTTTCTCTCTCACTCTTTTGGGCTTGTTACTTTAAAGATATATAGTATTTCCAATATAATCATATCCAGTATTTTCACTACTATAATCAGTGTGGTTCATTGACAAACCATTATGCAATATAAGAGACAACAAGTGTGTGATTTGTTTTATTGTTTTATCCAAGGATTAGGGGTGTGTGTGTGTGTGTGTGTGAGAGAGAGAGAGAGAGAGAGCATGTATTTGAGTGAAGATCACAGATGTAAACCGAGACACACACACCTGCAAACCTCAGTGTGTTTGAACTCCTTAGCCAGGGTCATGCATGCGCCGCCTCCCCCTTAACAAGCAGAATGTGAGACGGCCAGTGAAAGAGCAGAGGGGAGTGGTCACATGCTGTTCTCCTGCTCCTATCATATCGCATCAGCAGACCCGTCTCTCGGCAACCAGATACTGCAGCCTAACGAGTGGAGTGGCAGAGTTCCATTCTTCTCTTCCTCTACTCCAAGCCCTCTCTCCCTATCTCTCCCTCTCTCCCTCTCTCCCTATCTCTCCCTCTCTCCCAATCTCTCCCTCTCTCCCTATCTCTCCCTATCTCTCCCTAAATCTCCGTCTCTCCCTCTTTGTTGGTCTGCTCTGTCAATCTCACAGTTCTTTCTTTCTTTCTTTCTTTCTTTCTTTCTTTCTTTCTTTCTTTCTTTCTTTCTTTCTTTCTTTCTTTCTTTCTTTCTTTCTTTCTTTCTTTCTTTCTTTCTTTCTTTCTTTCTTTCTTTCTTTCTTTCTTTCTCTTTTCTTCAGATCTCCATGTCTCTTTCCACACTCTCACCATGGCCTGGTTGCTGGACCCCAGTGAAGCATGTCTTTAGCATGTCTGAAGCATGTCTGAAGCATGTCTGAAGCATGTCTGAAGCATGTCTGAAGCATGTCTGAAGCATGTCTGAAGCATGTCTGAAGCATGTCTGAAGCATGTCTGAGGCCTTGGCCCAGCGTGGCGCAGGCCTTGAGAGTGACACTCTTAAAAGGGGGATTGAGTCGATATGTTATGTTCCTTCGTTGCTTCATGTAGGACTCTCGTGCCAAGACTTTTTAGGAAGTGTGTGTGCTTATGTTTTGTGTGTGTGTGTATGTGTATGTGTGTGTGTGTGTATGTGTATGAGGAGGAAGTGTGTGTGCTTATGTTTTGTGTGTATGTGTATGTGTGTGTATGTGTGTGTGTATGAGAGAGAGAGAGAGAGAGAGAGAGATGGGAGGGATGAGAAGAAAGACAAAACAAACACAATGACCACACACACAATTGTGTGGGCTGCCCAGGTCTGTTGCATGGCACTACAGCGACACTGGATGATTAATGTGTCTGTTGTTTGGCAATAGCATGGAGGATAATATCCGTCCCAGAATTCCACTCACGGACGAGCCACAGGAGAACAGCAACAACAGAGAGGATAGAAGGAGGAAGAGAGTGAGTGAGTGAGTGAAAGAGAGAGAGAGAGAGAGAGAGAGAGAGACAGGGGTGAGGCACTGAGGGCCTGCTATTCCTATCAATATTAATCAGAGCAAGCTGTGCCAGTGATTTCAGCACCCTCTGTTCCAATGGAAAAGTACACGGTCCAAACTAAAAGCAACAGGTCCACTCACACACACACTCTACAGCCGAGGAAGAGTGTGTTTGGGGAGCTATTCGCTCTCCCCTCCCCTTTGTGCAAGAGCCCCCTCTCTCTCTCTCTCTCTCTCTCTCTCTCTCTCTCTCCCTCTCTCTCTCCTTTTCTCTCTCTTTCCCTCTCCCTCTCCCACTCTCTCTCTCTCTCTCTCTCCCTCTCTCTCCCACTCTCTCTTTCTCTCCCTCTCTTTCTCTTTCTCTGTCTCTCTCTTTCTCTCTCTCTCCCTCTCTCTCTCTTTCTCTCTCTCTCTCTCTCTCGCTCACTCTCTCTCTCTCTCTCTCTCTCTAAGGGTTCTTGTATTTCTCTGATAAGATATTGTGTGCAGTGTTCCTGCGTACAGTAGCGCAGGTCAGCAGGGTCAGTACTTACTCCCATCCCAGCCAGCTGTACATTATTAATACTGTCTGAATGTCACTGCATCCCTCCTTGGTACCAAAGTAGAAATATCGATCAGAACCTTCGGGATGAGATCTCTATAGACACACACGCACGCACGCACACACACACACACACACACACACACACACACACACACACACACACACACACACACACACACACACACACATTGCTATTCCTCATGGTCAAAGGAGCTGGGGTCGGTCGCTGGAGAGTGTATTTTTTTTCCATTGGGGGGCGGGGCTTGTGTATGTGTCAGTCCATGGGTGAGTGTGTGTTCTTTTACCAAGTTCAGTTGGAGTGTGCACATCAGACAGATTATGACATCACTTTCGGCACAAAGAGCACCCTGTCTGTGGTCTGAGAGTACTGCCAGACAGGACAACGCACACACACACACACACACACACACACACACACACACACACACACACACACACACACACACACACACAAATGCACACACACCATAGCCAAACCAGCCACATGTTAGGCAATAAATGTATTAGGCAGGATGAAAGCGTGCCTCCTGGACAGAGAGCACATCTCAACCACACTCTGTTCTGACTCTGCATTCTTTTCCCACTGCAGTGAATATGTCCAGCTATGCACACACACACAAACACACACACACACACACACACATGCACACACACCTACACACACACACACACACACACACACACACACACACACACACACACACACGGCTTTGCTGTCCCTTCTCATCTGAACTGGTGTGCAGAGATTGCATAATTAATGCCAATTTGTTTTACTTACTCAGCCTGATGGTGTCTTTGGGGAATTGCGAAACATTCCAAATCGCACGCACACACAGAACAAATATTTCATATCAGCTTGTTTGCCTCAATATCAATTACGTAAGACAAAGCAGTTAAACACTTCAAATTCCTCGGGCGTTTTCAAACAGAGATAAGCACGTGGGGATGAACACGTGCACACACCAAATGACCCACAAAGGACATAAGTTAATACAGGAGACATTTAGGGCATGGAGAGCTTTTAGCCTTTTGTGGTCAATTAGCCAAAATACCAACGGCAACTAAAAAGCTCACTTATTCTGGCAGTGCATTAGCCTGGTTTCTCAGGGTATAAATTGTAACTGTACCATTGGAGGCTATTGAGTGTGGGTGCCAATCATTAGCTCCGGAGGCTAGTGAGAGCGGATGGAAATCGTTAGCGTCTGAGGCTAATGACGGCACTCCGACAGCCAGTGTGGTGCTCAATTGCTCCGTGGTAGTCAAGCAGAAAGATAGATGTTCCTCAGTAAGTCTAAAATAGTTTCTCTAAGGGTGGTAGCTGTGAAAGAGGGACAGCTAATTCGCTCCGGTCTCAATTTATTGTTGGGCTCCTGACAATCTCCTGGCATCTGGAAACATATCATCGTTTATCCTGGCACCATCTCCTCTCTCTTTGACTTTCACCCTTTAACCCATCCCTCTTTCTCACCCTCCTTCCTTCCCTCCTCCCCTTCTTCCTCTCATCTCTCCCACCCTCCGTAATTTGAGGTGGCCCTCTCTCCCTCCTTCATTCCCCATCTCCAGACTTCATTGCCACTCTAATTCAGTTTTGATCTCTCCTTCATTCTGCAAGCAAACCCCTTTAATAATGGAAGACCAGAGATCAAGCACGCACTTCAACAACTTTTGTCCAAATTATTTTCCTCCCATCTTTGTAATGTTCTTTACTGAAAATTGAAAAAGGGCTTTGAATGCTTTCTGGGAATTGAAGGCTAACCCCCCCCCTCCGCTCTCTGTCTAGTGGCGGTAATTGTGGCATGTTGCGTAATCCCCTTTCATCCTGGGTTACACGGAGACAAGGAGGTGAATCTCTTTATCGGTGCCTTGTGTGAGGCTCGGGACATGGTGGCGCATAGCCTTGACCATCTGAAGAGAGGGAAGAGAAAGTTGAAGGACAAAAAATCGAGGCAAAGAAAAAAGGCCTTTGTGAAGGAACAAGAGACAGTGTGACAAAGAGCGCCGGCGGTCTCGGATGCTCGGCGCAGTGAGAGACAACAGCATCGGCTCAGAGAGAACTACAGTAAAGACCCCACATCGCCTCAGAGAGAACAGTAAAGACCCCACATCACCTCAGAGAGAACTACAGTAAAGACCCCACATCGCCTCAGAGAGAACTACAGTAAAGACCCCACATCGCCTCAGAGAGAACTACAGTAAAGACCCCACATCGCCTCAGAGAGAACTACAGTAAAGACCTCACATCGCCTCAGAGAGAACTACAGTAAAGACCCCCCATCCCCTCAGAGAGAACTACAGTAAAGACCCCACATCGCCTCAGAGAGAACTACAGTAAAGACCCCACATCGCCTCAGAGAGAACTACAGTAAAGACCCCACATCGCCTCAGAGAGAACTACAGTAATGACCCCACAGGCGACTGGCGGGATGCCGCCATCTCCACGGGACAACTGGACGGACACACACACACACACACACACACACACACACACACACACACACACACACACACATTATGGTCATCCCCTATTTTGTAATCAGGTGGTAGTCATTCTGCAAATGTTTCGGATCGGAATATTGGATACAATATCACACTACCACACCCCATAACTGCACAATATCACACTACCACACCCCATAACTCCACAATATCACACTACCACACACCATAACTCCACAATATCACACTACCATACCCCATAACTCCACAATATCACACTACCACAAACCCATAACTCCCCAATATCACACTACCACACCCCATAACTCCACAATATCACACTAACACACCCCATAACTCCACAATATCACACTACCATACCCCATAACTCCACAATATCACACTACCACACCCCATAACTCCACAATGTCCCCTGTGAAGAGAAAGAAAAAGAAAGCAAGTTGCGTTTAAATGTTTGGTGGTTCCATCATCTCTCTCTCTCCCTCTCTCTCTTTAAGTCTCTTTCTCTCTCTCTTTCACACACACACACACACACACACACATGCACACGCAGACACACACAAACACAGCGTGAAGCACGAGCACTTTATAGTCAGAATTAACACTGCCTGTGCCTCAGGGGTCAAAGGAGATAAAAGAGGATTAGCATTCATTACAACATGACACCCGGCACGCACGCATTTAAAACTCACACACACACGCACCCACCGCGGGCACACACACACACACACACACACACACACACACACACACACACACACACACACACACACACACACACACACACACACACACACACAGGGCAGGCACCCAGCCAGCCTTTTCGCTGTTACGCCTCCACTCCGACCACTGTGATGAATAACAAACAAAGGCACACACTGGGTGAATGAGAGTAACTGAAGGCACATAATCCCTTAACAAACACCAACAATCACTGCGCTGGAGAATACTTCAATGATGGCTTAAAGAGATCAATGGGGATCTCTGGCACGGAGCAAAGGGGAAGTATCTGTATCAACAGTATGGATGAGAGACAGACACAGAAAAAGCTATTGGCGACTGAGTTGAAGATTAGACATATCAATATGAAATGGGCATATTTCTCTGTGTGTGTGTGTGTGTGTGTGTGTGTGTGTGTGTGTGTGTGCAAATGTCCACTTGGAAGAGCGTTGAAATGGAGGGCTGGAAAACACTAGCGAAGCCAGCATTCCTCTCGCTCACTAGCCAGGCTCCTCCACCCCTGTTGGCTGAGACTGGAGGTATGGTTTTAGAGGGAGAGAGAGAGATGGAAGAACTGTCTAGAGAGCGCACTCATCTTTCCGTTATTCTCTCCCTTCCTTCCGCCGGCCTCGGAGGAGCGCAGAGGCAGACAGGTGAGCCCTGCGTGGGGTTTGTGTGCCGGTGAGCGTGCATGTGTTCTACCCCCGGGGTGAGTCCGTCATGCACGTCAACCATGACAGAGTGCATTTTGATCCACTCTACATGACACAGCACATTCAAGTCGTCGCCCCCCCCCCCCCCCCCCCCCCCGCACCACCACCACCCACCACCACATAGAGCCTTCCGGCTGCACACTCATCCACATCGATCCACACTGAACAAGGACGTTTGAAACCACTTGAGCGCAGAATGGCTGTGGGATGTGAGGGTGTGTGTGGGTGTGTGGGTGTGTGTGCATGTGTGTGCGCGTGCATTCGCTTGTAGGTAACAGGAACACACTTATCAAAAAACTGTGAATCAGACATCCTGGGGACGTGGGAGAGATACCAGTAGAAGTTGAGCGAGAGAAAGAGAGAGCTCGAAATCAAGAATATGTAATGTACATGTGTACGTGTGTGTGTCTGTGTCTGTGTGTGTGTGTGTGTGTGTGTGTGTGTGTGTGTGTGGGTGTAGTGCTTGTAGTTAGCGCATGCTGCTTCTCCTAGTTACTCTGCTTTCAGCTGCCGCTGCCAGCAAGCCCTCCTCACAGGGGGGCGAAAAGACTGTATAAGTGTTCTTCTGCCGGTACAAAGCCGCTCCACCGTCAAGACTCCTACAGTGCCTCCTTGTGGCCGCATGGTAACCTTGCGGTCCCAGGCTAAACTGTCGGGGACCTTGGAGCAACAGTGGGCCCCAGAAACAAGATCCCCAGTGTGTGGACACGCCCTGGCGCCTGCCAACCGCTGTCCCAGCTATGGGCAAACCGCACAGGCGGAAGGGGCTCATTGCCCATCTAGGAGAAGGCCACTCCGAACAAAAACCCAACCCCCTCCCCCCAATGCCTGATGGGTGCACTCACATGTGCCATGGCTATGGGAGTAAACCCCCAGCGAGAAAATCTGTGGAGAAAACCGGCACCAGGCAGTCACCGACAGGCCGGGGTTCCGGCGGCGTTCTAGAGCTCCCCTCTACACGTCATCGTGTTCGGCACGCCACTGGAGAACGCAACGGGGGGAGCCAAGACAGCGAGGGCAGAGACTGCGCACATGTACCCTCACTATAATCTAATCTTCACCCAGGCCTGCTCCAAATACCCTACCCCACCCCAGCCTCCCCACCCCAACCCGACCACACCCCCTAAGCCCTGCGGCGAAAGGCGATGGATACAGGTCAGGATGTGACCGGGAGTGTCCAGCCCAACCCCGAATGCAGGCGGCATGGGAAAGATGGTGGCCGAGGCTGGGGACGGAACAGCGTGCCTCTCCGGCGGATCCCCACGCCACTGAGCAGCCCTCACCCCGAGAGGGAAGGGTCTGGAAAATGCGGCCCTAAAACGGGTCTGTTCCCCTCCGACCCCGGGCGGCACCCAGGTTGGCATTGGTCTGGCCTCTGCTGCCTTTGGCAGGCCAAATCCACAACAGGGACCTAAGCATCTCCACCGAAGCAGCTGTGTACAAGGCAGTTTGCCTTTCCACACTACTGTATGGTTCGGAAACCTGGACCAGAGCCCTGCCAGAGGCACATACAAACACTAGAGGCCTTCCACATCCGCTGCCAGCAAAGGATCCTGAGTGAGTCCTGGGGAGACAGAGTGTGTAAATCTGCCGGACCCACACTCCCACTGGTGCTCCTTGCACAAAAACATCTGCGCTCGGTCGGGCGTGTGACCCGCACGCCTGCCCACCGCCTCACTAGACTGATCCTCTATGGCCAGATCCTGGCTCTGATGCTTCTGGGACTTCAGCATGCCAGGGAATTGCGTGCCCAACTCAGACAGCAGCAGCGAGCAGGGCAGGTTCCTGTTTTACACCTGGCTCCCATCACTAATCTCCCTACCTGGCAGTCATCACTGATAACCATCCCTAGAAGAACCCAGTCTGCACTCAGCGTAATGGGTAAAAAAAAGGTTCTAGCTCCACTCCTGTCTGATGGTGTCTGATCATAATAATCTTGTTTAGTTGTTAGCTATAATTTGCAGCATATGTTATGCAGGAAAAAGATTTACACTGATACTAGCTAGCTAGCTAGCCTAGTAGCTAGTTAGCGCTATGCTAACATTAGCGCAATGCCATTCGTTAGCTAACTTGTGCTCGCTAACATTACCTAGCATGACTAGACGAGCTGGCTAGCTAACCTTAGACCTGCTTACCTACTAAGAGTCAGACTAACTAGTAGTTATGCTGCGTTCCATTTCTCTGGGAAGTTGTGAGATGCACTAGCTAATGTCAGCTAGCATGATGAGTTGGCTAGCTAACATTGCATCCAATGTAACGTTACAAGCTCAACTACCAAGACTGCTAACAGTCGCTAGCAAGATGTACATGTATACCTACAGCCACTGGCGCTGGCTAGCGGTCCTGCCGGTTTGTTGGTGGCGTGGTATGTGAGTGGCAAGCCACCAACTCACCGACGGAGGACCGCTAGCAGCGCCAGCGGTGGCCCCGCTGCCTAGCCACTGATCACGTCATAGCGGGGTCGCCGCGGCTCCCATCGGTGGACCACCAAGTTGGTTGTCAGTGGGCCGCTGGCTGCCCACAGATGATCTGATAGCTGGGTAATGTCGCATGTTTTACCCAACTCTCTCTAGGTTAGGTTAATATCCCAAATTACAATACCCAACATTATTCACACAAAAAGACAAGAATCGATCGAATTAAAGAAAGTAAACATTGTATAAAAGTGTCCACATAAATGTATCAATAAAAGCTCAATTGAGCTTCAAAAGGTAGTTTTTAGGCTTACCATTTTCTCTCAGGTGTAATCTGTCCATACAGAGCCTTCGAGAGCACATTCCCACTATTATCACTGCGTTACGGTCATTCCACGTGGAAGTGGCATGCGCTAAGATCATTCCGCTGCGGGCAGAGACGTGTATGCACTCTGCAGACAATTGTTTTATATCGGCCTCATGAGCACAGAGATCGGCCTATGCCGATTACATGTGTGTGTCTGACGTGTGTGTCTGACGTGTGTGCATGTGTGTCTGACATGTGTGTCTGACACCGGTGCTGCTGGCGGTGATGTTGGTGGTGGTGGTGGTGGTGATGGTGATGGTGGTGCTGGTGATGGTGGGCGTGGGGTGGGACAGCTAGCCAGGCTGTACGTCTTCCTGATGGACCAGCCCTGATACGGCTGTAATCAAGTTAAGCCCCTCTGAAAAATAACAATGTCTACGGCGGGCGAAACGACACGAGCAATAACAATAAAGGGGTATTACAGCCATCCCTCAGTCTCCGCTGACAAGGCTCCAACACGCTCGCCTTCTTCTTTCATCAACATTTCTGTCCGTCGTTTCTTTTTCCTCTCCTCTGCTCGATCTCTGTCGGTCTTAGAACATCTCTCCCTCCTCCTCATCACTCTACGCTTTCTGCCCCTCCCCCCTCTGTCCATCAGCCTGGCCGTCTGTCTGTCTGTCCATCAGCCTGGCCGTCTGTCTGTCTGCCTCTCTGTCCATCTGCCTGACTGTCTGTCTGCCTGTCTGTCCATTAGCCTGGCTGTCTGCCTGTCTGTCCATTAGCCTGACCATATGTCTGCCTGCCTGTCTGTCCATTAGCCTGACCGTCTGTCTGCCTGCTTCTCAGCCTGTCTGTCTGAAAGATACTGTACAGCAGGCGGAGAGGGAGAAAAAGAGAAATAAATGGAGTGGGAGAACACACACACACACACACACACACACACACACACACACACACACACACACACACACACACACAGTGAGCCTGGCGCTGCAGGCAGTAGAACGCTATATAACGCTCATGGAGGATCAATATTGCATGGAGACAAAGTGCTGCTAAACAGCATGCTTTTCTGTTAATTAGCACTTCTCTAATGATCCCCCCATCCCTCCCTCCCTCCCATCCCTCCCTCCCATCCCTCCCTCCATCTCTCCCACTCCATCTGC
>NC_140234.1:17983132-18038132 GCF_949987555.1 Borostomias antarcticus
ATCCAGGCAATAAAGGGGTGGGGGGGGGGATTGGGCGTGTGTCGCGAGCGCGTTCGATTCTTACGGCAATGAGGAACAGTCGAACTTGAAAGGTGAAATTATACTGGGGGGAAAAAAACGAGTCTCAAGGCCTGTTTTTGAAGTGGAGCCGGGGACTTGACTACCATCTGTGGCCCATCCCCAGAGGCTGTCGCTGGTGGCCAGAGAGGCCCGCTCTCCTGCCCTCACCCTCCCTTCCCGCTCTCTCTCTCTCTCTCTCTCTCTCTCTCTCCGCCTCTCTCCTCAGCTGAACCGTCAGACGGAGAGACGGATAGGGAAACACATTATTGATCGCCCACGGCAGTGAAAAAGAGAGAGAGAGAGAGGGAGAGAGAGAGAGCACAGGATTTGGGGGAGGAGAGACGGTGTGTGTGTGTGTGTGTGTGTATGTTGGAGGGGTTGGCAGTCCCCTCTCACCCACAGAAAGGAATTAATACAGTGCCGTGTGTGTGTGTGTGTGTGTGTGTGTGTGTGTGTGTGTGTGTGTGTGTGTGTGTGAGAGAGAGAGAGAGTTAGTGTCAGGCTCGGTCCAGAGAGGCGGGGGGAGAGAGACAGCTCCAGAGGGGGTGTGTGCGTTGCATGGAGGTGAGGGGGGCTGGACGGTCAGCGGCACAGCCGGGGAGGAGCAGAGGGAGCGGGTCAGTGGTGGAAAGAAGGACTCAGCGGGCGTCGGCGGTCCTTAGTGGGGCTGGCACTGGGTGGCAGAGACCACTTCAGCAGAACGCCACAGGCTTCAGGGCAGGCATTTCTCTCTGTGAGGGCAGAGGAGAGAGAGAGAGAGAGAGAGAGAGAGAGGGTCAGCCTTCAACAGAGAAGAGCTGTAACTCCCACAAACTAGCTCATTCACACACGGGCACACACACACACGCGCGCGCACACACACACGCGCGCACACACACACACAACCCACACATTAAAATTCATTCACACACTTTCACTCTTCTCCAATCTGTCTCGCACGCATGCACGCATGCACACACACACACACATACACACACACACACACACACACACATACAGTATGCTCTCATAGTAGGCCCTAACACTGACTGCCAGACTCCCAACTGGAAAATCAAATCAAACATCAAATCACTTACAGTAAGGCACTGGGGTAGTCAAGCATGGCAAACTTGTTTAAAAAGAGAGAGAGAGAGAGAGAGGGATAGACGGAGGGCGAGATACAGCATGTGTCCGTATGTTTGTGTGTGTGTGTGTGTGTGTCCCAATCCCTCCCTCCAGAGCGTGACCTGGGAAAGATCCAATCAGAGCATTGGATGGTTGCAGCACCAGTCTGGGCACAGAGCCAGGTGTGAGGAGACAGGGCCTGACGAGGTCACCCCGACAGACCAGACAGAGAGAGAGAGAGAGAGAGAGAGAGAGAGAGAGAGAGGAGAGAGAAAGAGAAAGAGAGAAGGAGAGAGAGAAAGAGAGAAGGAGAGGAGAAAGAGAGAGAGGGGGGAGAGAGAGAGGGAAAGAGAGAGAGAGGGAGAGGAGAAAGAGAGAGAGGGAGAGACCTTTGACCTTTAATAATCCGTTTATTGGTGCAATAAAATTAAGTTAAAATCAAGGATCAGGCCATTTCACAACATAAACATATATACAATTTCAAAAAAACACAAAACATCACACAACCAAGTGCACATCTTCCACAACACATACTGTATAACACACATTAAAACGCCAGCATTAGCATGTTATTAGCTACCGTACATACCACCCCCCACTTGCCCACAAACTCCTCCACATTGAAGGTCCAAAAAAGCGTACTCCGAGTGCAACCAGCCCCCTGACCATCAGTTCTGGGTCCACAGACCCCGCCCCTTTGATCTCATTCCTCCTCGTCAGCCAGATTGCCATCTTTGCCTCCGCAACCAGGAAATTCACCATACCAACCCTCTCACGTCTTGCCCCACTATAACTTGGCCCTAGAACAAACCTGCACTCCTCAAAGGAGAGAGAAGGGGAGAGAGGGAAAGAGCAGAGAGAGAGAGATAGGAGAAAGAGAAAGAGGCAAGAGAGAGAGAGAGAGAGAGACGGGGGGGAGAGTAGTGGGGAGACAAAAACGATCTGGTCTGACACAGAACACAACTAATGTGATCTCTCTGGATGTTCCTACTCCAAAGGCCCCCGCCTGTCTGCTCAATTGCAGAAGAAGGACAGATGACAAACAAGTGAGAAAATGGAGAATGGAAAGGAAAGACACAGGCAGAGATGGACAGACGCTCTACCTGTTCTCAGGGCTGGGGAGAGACAGATGGACAGACGCTCTACCTGTTCTCAGGGCTGGGGAGAGACAGATGGACAGACGCTCTACCTGTTCTCAGGGCTGGGGAGAGACAGATGGAGGGAGAAGGTAAAAAAAACACGACCCCATTGCTGAAATACTGGTCGTTCATGTGTGACATGTTGTTCCTAATTTACAGGGTCACAAGCCAGTTTTCCGTCCAAATGCTGGTATTTTGCGCCATGGCGTTTGTTTGGCAGAGTGTGTGCATGCCTAGGCATATGTGTGTGTGTGTGCGTGCGAGTGAGTGTGTGTGTGTTTGTATAGTGTAGTGTTTGAGTGTGCGTGCGTGTGTGCGTGCAAGTGAGTGTGTGTGTGTTAGTGTGCGTGCTTGCGTGTGTATGTGTGTGAGTGAGTGTGTATGTGTGTGTGTGTGTGTGTGCGTGTGTGTGTGTGTGTGTGTGCGTGTGTGTGTGTGTGAGTGAATGTGTGCGTGTGTATGTGTGCGTGTGTTTGTGTGTCTGTGTGTGTGTGTGTGCGTGTGTGCATGCGTGTGTGTGCCGTGGGGCCAGGGCAGCTGCTGGGTCTGGCAGTGGTACTGAAGGGAGAATACAGAGAGGGCCTCCATTACTTCTGAATTAAACATGGAGAGACCAAACTGGTTCACTCATTCACCCTCTCCCTCTCTTCTCCCCCGACCCCCTCTCTCTTGGTTCTACTGCTGTGGAAAACTGCTCTCTGAGAATATTGTTTCCTCTCTGTTGACGTGAAAACGGCCTGATGGAAAGAGTCAAACGATTAATTCCTCTGCAGTGAAATCAAGCCGTTTCCATGAGGAACCAAAGGTGATTTCTGTGTTAACACCCCCATCCCCATCACACCTCTCTCCCTCTGCCTCTTTCTGCTGCTGACCTTCTCTCTCTCTCTCTCTCTCTATCAATCTCTCTGTCTCTATCAATCTCTCTGTCTCTCTATCAATCTCTCTATCAATCTCTCTGTCTCTCTCACTGCCTCTCTCTCCCTCTCACTCCCTTCCATCTCATTCTCTCTCTATCCTTATATGTCTTGACCTGTGTTCCTGTAAAACAAAGGTCCTCATAACAACACACACACTCTCACACACACACACCCATACCCACCCACCCACCCACCCACCCACACACACACACACACACACACACACACACACACACACACACACACACACACACACACACACACACACACACACACACACACACACACACACACACACACACACACACACACACACTTGCAAATCGGAAACCATTAGGCCATCCTAAGAACTGCTAGGGGGCAGAACTAGTGGAGCCGTAACACCCACACACACACACACACACACACACACAAACACACACTACTCCATCTAAGTCAGCAGAGACATGCCGCCACACGTACGGGAATCTTCAGCCCCTGTGCTCTCTCTACGGGGGCCTGTCTGTTCCACCTCACGCGCTGCTTGAGAACGCATGCTGGACAAATGTAAACACACGGCGTACATAACATAAACAGACGTTGGTAAACATGCCCGGAGCCGCATGTCAGGAATGACGCTGCCTCGCTGGCTGATTCGCAACAACATGGCAGCTTCCCTGGGGCTTTGACGCGGAGACAGATCGTTCTAGAGCCGAGCTGAGCGCCACTGTCTAGACAGAGAGGGACACCGAGAGTCAATAAGAAGGACAGGCCAGCCAAAAAGGCTGAGGAATGATACATTTGGTTTGCAGGATATACATACATAAAGGAGTCATCAATAAGAAGGTTAACATGTGTGAATAATGCATGGAGCCATTTCCCACAAGCCCGAGGCAGGGGGTATTATTACCTCATCAGATCAGCTAGCTTAGGCAATGATGCCCTGGAAACACTGTTAAACACACACAAAAGCACACGCAAACACAAATGCACACGCGCATGCACGCACACGCTTTTGCACAGAAACACACTTTAAACCATTCTCGCAGTCCATCCACCCATCGCCGCCCCAAGCTTCGTGTCCCTCAGAGCTGGACTCAGAATGCCAGGCCCTTAGCCAGCCTTGTGGAAGGGGGGCTTAGTTTTTGATCAAAAAGCGGACCTTATCGCATTTTTCCCAAAGATCCCGCCGCTCGGCAAGTTGTTGACTTGGGGGGGGGGGGGGGGGAGGACTATTTATAGTCGCGGACGATTTGTCGGCTTCGGCTGTCAGGTGGGGGGGGGGGGGGGGCAGACCTTTGGTCTTAAATTCGGGACCTTTGGTCGTGAGGGGGGGTTCGTTCGATCCACCCGATCTCCCCCTGGCTACGGGCCTGAATGCCCTTACGCCTTCCAGGACCAGCCCCTTTCCGGAGGGCCATTTGAGCTGGTGTTAATCTGCCTGCTAAAACTGGCTCACTCCTCTGGCCTAACCAGGGATTATTTTACACTAATGAAAACCCTCCAGGAAAAACTGACCCTACAACTCCACCAATACACCATACTGCGGACCCGGGCTAACACACATCACTTAGAGAGAGATACAGTACAGTAGATAGTCTCTCTCCAGACTTAAATATTACATTGAAACACTGTGCTCCGCATACTACATAATATCTGCAGTATGCAGTAAAGTAATTAGCGTAGCTTACGTAGTGTATTGACGAAAGAACTCTCATGGGTCTGGCATTAAAACTACAGTAGATAGAGAAAAATTAAAAATTAAAAATTAAAAAAATATATATATATACAGAGAGAGAGAGAGAAAGAGAGTTAGAAAAATAAAGGATGGAAGCAATGAAGAAGGGGAAATTGTACAGTTGGAAGCCATCTTTTCACCTTGAATGACTTCTAGAGGGAGGAGGAGAGGAACGAGAAAGAGAGAGAAAGAGAGAGAGAGAGTAGGACTCCTTGCAGCCGACCTTTGGATCACAAATGGAGCAGACAGAGAGAGAGAGAGAGAGAGAGAGAGAGAGAGAGAGGGAGGGACGACACACCACTGGTTAGGGGAGAGGAAGTGGGCTGTCTCAAAAACCTGCAATGTATCAAGGCCAGACACACGCAGTGTCCACTATTAGCTCCCCCCGTATATAAAAAGATCATCTTCTAGTAATCCTGGCCTCATGTTCAGTTAGGCAGGTCTGTCTTTGAAATACTCCTAAACCCCATTCCCAACTCCAACAGAGAGATCAAAGTCAGACCCTCTCTTGGCATGATGGGAAATGTAGTTTTCACCAGCACAAGGCCAGCGGAAAAATGGCTGGCGCGTGGCAAGTAACTGCCAAAGGTCAGAGGTCACTGATTGCACACATGCAAATAGAGAGTGGAAGAGATCAGAGAGAGAGAGAGTAAGTAAATGTTATTTATAAAAGCACCTTTCAAAACCAAGGTCAGAAAGTGCTGTACAGTGAGAGCACGATAAAAGTAAAAAGGGATAAAACATAAAAAAACATAAAATACAATATAGAGGCATAGAATCATAAAGTACGATATTGAAACCAATAAAATGAGGTACAGTATAGGTCATAAAGTCACAAGGTGAGATATTAAAACAACACAGAAGATAAGACATATTATAAAACAAAATAATTGCAGAACAGGTGAGTTTTTAGCAACTTCTTGAAACTGTCCACTGAGGAAGCACTTTTGATGTCTAAGGGGAGGCAGTTCCAGAGGGTAGGAGCTACAACTATGAAGGCTTGGTCACCAACCTGAGCTTTCAGGACTACCCCAAGGTCTTGGTTGGAAGACCTGTGAGATCTCCTGGAATGTATTGTGCCTAGGAGGCATTAAAGTTCAGAAATATAAATAGGGCCCAGCCCGTGTAGTGCCTTTCAGTTGATTAAGATGATTTTTAAATAAATTCTATTGTCAATGGGAAACCAATGTTGAGTGGCCAGCACCTGAAATTGAGAGTTTAAAGGTATAATATGTAATATGTGGATTATTTCCCCCATCTATTGTCTAAAGATAAGAACTGCAACAACACAACGTATTGGTTGCCAAAATGCCAGAGAATGCACTGTTTCAGTCATACTGTGATAAGATCTTCACTCCGAGAGGAACATAACGTTACACTAATCAGTAATCACAATCAAGTATTTCAGAGTACCATGTAATAAGTTAAGTTAGATGCTGTAGTGTGGAAATAACGTTAGGTCTGGCTATGCAGATTTCAAGAAAGATAACGATAGCTAGTAGAAAGGTAGCCATGTCACCATGCGACTTTATCCCATGAAACTCCATAAACTCCGTCCACCAATAAAAAGGCTGGCCCGATATCTATCTGACTTTTGCTCCTTCTTCGGTCACTGAGCTTTTGAGATTCTTATCGCACGGTTCACCGGGGCTCAGGCGGAGTACCAACGCTGTAATACTATTGGCTGGTATGATATCAACAGAGTGTCATTGTCGGGCCGTCAAAATTTCACAATGTAATAATTTCAGACAAAATATATTTTTTTATGGAAAAGCAATACTTTTACTCTACAGCCTTCCCAAAGCCCTATGGATGTTTTTTTATTTTTTTTATTTTTATTTTTTTAATCCACATATTACATGTTATACCTTTAACATGTTTTTGAAAGATTTTTCATGGTGCCCACATCCATTGTATGACGGTGGTAGAGCAATTATCAACTTTCTCAAAAGTGCTAGTTTTGTCAACTTTTTGATCTGAACCATTGTATATGATCATAAGTAACCTAAAAAACAGGGCTAAACATGATTTTCCCCTTTAATACTCCTTTAAGGTCCAGACACATCAACCCAACATCAAAGAATTAGCAGCGACAAGGGAAACTGCTGCATTGTCTTGTGTCGCCTGTTTCAGGGCCGAAAGGTTTGACTTGAACACACCACTCCGGCAACAGCCGATGCGGGCACTAGTGCGTTCTTTCTGTGCCTGCGTGGGATGAAACACACTACACTACTACACTCTACAGTACATACCAGCGGTGAAACACACAACACTACTACACTCTACAGTACATACCAGCGGTGAAACACACTACACTACTACACTCTACAGTACATACCAGCGGTGAAACACACAACACTACTACACTCTACAGTACATACCAGCGGTGAAACACACTACACTACTACACTCTACAGTACATACCAGCGGTGAAACACACTACACTACTACACTCTACAGTACATACCAGCGGTGAAACACACTACATTACTACACTCTACAGTACATACCAGCGGTGAAACACACTACACTACTACACTCTACAGTACATACCAGCGGTGAAACACACTACACTACTACACTCTACAGTACATACCAGCGGTGAAACACACAACACTACTACACTCTACAGTACATACCAGCGGTGAAACACACAACACTACTACACTCTACAGTACATACCAGCGGTGAAACACACTACACTACTACACTCTACAGTACATACCAGCGGTGAAACACACTACATTACTACACTCTACAGTACATACCAGCGGTGAAACACACTACACTACTACACTCTACAGTACATACCAGCGGTGAAACACACTACACTACTACACTCTACAGTACATACCAGCGGTGAAACACACTACACTACTACACTCTACAGTACATACCAGCGGTGAAACACACAACACTACTACACTCTACAGTACATACCAGCGGTGAAACACACTACATTACTACACTCTACAGTACATACCAGCGGTGAAACACACTACACTACTACACTCTACAGTACATACCAGCGGTGAAACACACTACATTACTACACTCTACAGTACATACCAGCGGTGAAACACACTACACTACTACACTCTACAGTACATACCAGCGGTAATCTGTATCATCAAAAAAGGGAATAAAGTAGGATACATGTCGTGTTATCAATCACCGTATTTCTTGCTGTTTTTATTTTGATTATTTTGTATTTTGGGGATTTGGGACTAAATCTCACCGCACCTTGAAACAGGGGATTTAGAATCGTGTCTGGCTCAATAGAGCCTCTTTTTTGTGTGAGTCAAATGATTTTGTAGGCAGTCGAAAAAAGTATAGAGGTGATGATACAGATTACAGCTAGACGCTGTGCCCAGTTCTCCCTTCAGTAAGCGATGGTTACACTGGAATGTATTTGTCTTCATCACAGGCAATCTCTTTGAATCCATATATTTCATAGCCTAATGTATTAGGTTAATTCCTGTCCCTAAAATATTAGGATATATGAGCATGTAGGTATATTAGGCTGTCAGACAAGTAGGAGGCAAACCAGTCAAGAGCAGTTAGCTATACCCACCCATTGCTGAAGCTTACTAAGGAGGTAAATTGTGTCAAAAGCTGCATTTACCTGTAGGTCAAGCAGCAACAGAACTGAGCACTCCCCAGCATCAGCGCACATTAAAATATCAAATATATAAATGTGATTCCCTGAGAAGAGCAGTTTCAGTACTGCCTCTGACAAAATCCTGACTGGAACATTTTTGTCCAGGACATGTTGGACTGAACTCTCAGGGCCTATGATAAGCACATCTGTTTTGTCAGAGTTTAGCTACAGGAAACTGTCTCACATCCAGTCCTTAGCTGTCAAACAGTCTTGCAAGATGGAGAGCTTGCTTAGGTCATTTGGTTTCAAAGAGAAGTACGATTGGTCTGCATAACAGTGATAAGAGATACACTTAAAACAACACCAAGAGGAAGCATGTACAATGAGAAAAGAATGGGGCCGAGGATAGAACCCTGGGGTACACCGCATGTCAACAGAGCAGATGAGGAGGCATGATCATCAATAGCCACAGAAAACCTCCTGTCTGACAAGTAAGAGGCAAACCAGTCGAGGGCAGTCCCGGTTCTACCCACCCATATTAGAATTGCTTACCATACTACTTTCTCCAGAATTTTAGAGATGAAAGAAAGTTTGGAGAGCTGAGGAGTGATGGATATCCTACTAGCAACTGTGCTTGTACGCTGTGTTAATAAATCAGCTGGACACCTTGAACTTGCAGGGCTTCTTGAAGTGGACACTTGAGGTTTGGTTTGTTGAGGATCAGTATATACGGAAACTAATTAAGAGAGATAAAGAGAAAGAGAAGGAGAGAGAGAGAGAGAAGGGAAGAGAGAGTGAGAGAGAGTGCAATTTGAGAGGGTCAGGGGGTGCTGACTGCAGCAGGACAGAACAGATGCTGTAGGGGTCTTATTTCACTGCTTGGCCAGCTAGCCAGGATATCACATAGTGTATATGACCCCAACTGATCTTTACAAACAGAGGGGGCAGAGAGAGGTGGGGAGTGGAGAGGAGCGGAGAGAAGAGGAGAAGAGGGAAGAGGGGAGGAGAGGGGAGGAGAGAAGAGGGGAGGGAAGGTAAGGAGAGGAGAAATGAGGAGAGGAGATGTGAGAATTGTAGAATGAAAAATAGGAGAGAAGGATATGTGATGAGAGGAGAGAAGAGGAGAGAGGAGGATAAGAGGAGAGGACAGGTGGTGACAGGAATGGTGACAAGGAGAGATGAGAAGCCAAGAACAAAATCAACTTTAATGTTCCAAGAATGGAACATTTGGCTTGGGCTTTCACCCATGCTGCAGCCATTAAATGAATAAAGCAAGCAGTCACATAAAGTATACAGATACAAAATGTTATATGCAAAAGTGCCCTAGTGCATCCATACAAATATAACAATACCCAGTTCAAATTGGCTTACAATATGAATATACCCCTATAAGGACAATACATACTGTATCCTCATCTACAACATTTCAGCGTGGGAGGATAGGGGATGAGAGGAAATGAAAATAGGGAAGAGAGGGAGAGAGAGAGGTGGAAAGAGAGAGAGATGGAAAGAGAGAGAGAGAGATAGAGAGAGGAGGCAGAGGAGAGGAGAAGAGTGTCCATTCCGGCACTTTGTTGGCAGACCTCAATGTTTGCATTCCATACACTCTTTCTCTCTCACCCCCCCCCCCCCCCCCTCTCTCTATCTCCCCCTCTTCCCCCTCTCTGTCTCCCCTCTCTCTCTCTCTCTCTCTCTCTCTCTCTCTGAACATATTGGTGATCCAGGAAGTTTGTTTTGCTCTAACCCTAGTCTTGTAGCCATACTCCACACGACCAAACTGTAGATTATCTTTTAATAGCTGTCCTCATTTCCCCCTGTTATTGAATACCCCACCCTGCATCCCTCCCTCTATCCCTCTTTCTCTCTCCTCCTCATCCCTCGCTCATAAACCACGTCATGCTGCTGCAGTACCCATAGTAACGTTTTTTTTTTTTTAGCTGTGAGGTAGTTATCGCCACGGTAACGAGGGGAAGCATGCTCGGAGCAGGGAGGAGAGGGATTACATTTCATGGCACAGGCTGAGATTGGTCAGACAGATTAGACTCTACCCAGGGTGAGAGGAATGAGGGTGAGGGTTGGTCAGATGTCTTGATGAAGGATAAGAGGGACTGATCAAAAAGGATCTCATGCAGAAGCAAACAGTTCTAAGATTTTGGAGCTTTGGGTCATCGTAAACACTATTGTTATGACTTGTTTTGCTCAATTCAATCAAACAGCAATGCTGCCCCATGGGTGGTTGATAGCCCGTTGGTTAGAGCGTCTGAACACCACGCCAGGCCACTTGACAATCATGGCTTACTGTTGTGCCCTTGAGCAAGGCACTTTAACCCCAACACTAGCACAATATTGCTGTGGATACAAGCATCTGCTTAATGATCTAATTGTACTGTGCACAGTAAAACTCAATGACTTTGCTTCTGAGACATTTCTGTCTTCTTAGTCACGTTCCGGTGCTCCGTCCTAGTCCTGCATCAGGGTAGGGTGCTGAATCATACTGTGTGTATCTTGTTACCTGAGAGCGAGCACACACACACACACACACACACACACACACAGACACACACACACACACACCAGGGCCGGTATTGACCACCAGCCATGAGACAGCAGATCTGTCTGATCTTCACAGAGGAGACACTGTCCCACTGACAGGGAGGGCAGCCAACACCTTAATATGCAGGACACACATGCAGCCAGGCTGTGTGCAGCACTCTGTTCTTTAGTTAAGCAATGCATCCATGCACACACACACACACACACACACACACACACACACACAGGCGCGCGCACACACAATGGGCACACATACACACGCACACATGCGCGCACACATACACGCACACACACACAGAAACATACATGCTCCTCTGTTGTGTGTGTGTGTGTGTCTGTGTGTCAGACTGTTTAAGCACATGCTCTGACATCACAGTTCAAACGACAATTTGCACATGTGCCCTGTCCTCACTATTTCTCCCTCCTCTGTTTGTCTTGCTGCAGTTGGGAAATGTGTGTGTGTGTGTGTGTGTTAATTTGTAGTGTGTGTATGTGTGCCCTTTTTGTGTGTGTGTATGTGTGTTAATTTGCAGTGTGTGTATGTGTGCCCTTTGTGTGTGTGTGTGTGTGTGTGTGTGTGTGTGTGTGTGTGCACGTGTGTGTGTGTGTGATAGAGAAAGTGTGTTCTGCCCACTGCAGTGTGTTACTTGCTCAGCCAGCCTGGTGTAATGCAGTCAGTGTCACTGAGTTCATAGACATAAAACCAGAGGTAGAGCAGCCCGAGTTCCTCACTGGAGAAGCAATGCAGGCGGTAGGTGAGGGTGGGAGGGGTTTTGACAGACAGACAGACAGACAGACAGACAGACAGACAGACAGACAGACAGACAGGTAAGCAGGCTGGCAGACAGCCAAACAGAAACGGACATACTGTACAAAAAAAGCAGACAGACAAACACCTACAGAGATATGGAGAGACAGAGAGACTGACGGATCCATTTGGTGGGTACACACAGACTGAGAGAGTGGAAGCCGGACGGTTTTCAGGCCAGTTGAAAAAAGAGGACGGGGGAGACAGAAACTGCTTGAACAAAAAAGAGAATTGCAAAATCATCTCTCGAACTGTATGTGTAGGTATGTGTGTGTGTGTGTGTGTGTGCGTGCCTGCATGTGACTGTGTGCCTGTGAGAATAAAGGAATAATCTCTTGAACGTGTGTACTGTATGTGTGTGTGTGCTTGTGTGTGCCTGTATGTTCCTGTGTGTGTGTGCGTGTGTGTGTGTGTGTGTGTGTGTGTGCGCGCGCCTGTGTGTGTATGAGCTTCTGTCCCAGTGAGATAATCTCTAGGAGTCAAGAGGTTCATGTTATTTCTAGGCTTCCAGTCATCCAGCAGATCCTGGATCAGTTTGTCTCCCCCCACCCCACACACACCTCAACTTTCATTGTTCCTGTGGACCATGAAAACTGAACTGGGATCAGGTCCTACTCCCCGAGCTTCACAGTGTCTGAGCTCTAAAGTGTCAGAGTCACTCCAAACATGGGGCCTGACACCTTAATCTGCTGGATTACAGAGCAGGACTCGGGGACGGGACGTAGTCCGGATGACATCCTATAGCGGTATGGATAAGAATGAGTGATGGCTAGAGGGCTGGCACTGTTATCATGCCACATCGTTATTCTTTCATTAACCAAACACTATGATTGAGTGAGCCACCATGGGCCTTCCTGTCTGTCTCTGGTACTCTGTAGTCCTCGTTGAATAATAGAAGTTAAAAGCATTTTCCACCATCACCATTACACACACACACTCTGTCTCTCTCTCTCTCTCTCTCTCTCTCTCTCTCTCTCTCTCTCTCACACACACACACACACACACACACTATCATCTGCATTCCGCAGACGCCCCTTGTGCCTGCTTAGAATGGCAGGGAGGTGACATCACTTCTTAAGAACAAATCTACTCTGGAGGAGAGAGAGATAGAGAGAGAGAGAGAGAGAGGAAAGAGGTAGAATGAAGAGAGATAACGGAACAGGTTTCGGGTTAAAGGAGAACAGGGAGAGAAGGGAAAGTCACTTAAAAGTCAACAGTTTACAGTATGTGCTCATTCTCACAGGATGTTGTGGTAAAACACACACACACACACACACAAACACACGCGCACAGAAACACACATACGGAGTGCTCAGGCAGACAGGCTGACCTCGACATCAGACTGTCTGGTGTCCTGAGCTCTGCCATGGACACTCTGATAATGACCTTGTAAATCTACCTGCTCTAATCCTCCATCTGATAGACAGACAGTGAAGAGAGAGGGGGAGAGAGAGCTGTAGAGAGAGAAAGACAGACCTAAAGCAGAGAATCCAGTTTTAAAGAGAGACATTCAACATCAATATCAATATGCAGATACCAAAAACAAATAACTGTGTGTTTGTTTTTGTGTGTAGGTGTGTGTGTGTGTGTGTGTGTGTGTGTCTGTGTTCGTGTGTGTGTGTGTGTGTGTGTGTCAAAGTGGTGCAGACGGCGTGGGTAAGGCGGGAGTTTAATCATTTCCTGAGGGCAGCTCCAGAGTAAACACCAGGAGAGAGAGGAGAGAGAGAGAGAGAGAGAGAGAGAGAGAGAGAGAGAGAGAGAGAGAGAGAGAGAGAGAGAGAGGGAGAGAGAGAGAGAGAGAGAGAGAGAGGGAGAGAGAGAGAGAGAGAGGGAGAGAGAGAGAGAGAGAGGGAGAGAGAGAGAGAGAGCTGTGTATGCATGTTAACTACTCTACCGAACACTAAACTAACGGTTCCACTCCGTAGTCCCCTCAGCATTTTTCCACATTTCACCAGCCCTGCTCCAAACGGCAGCACATTATAAACACTGTGACTAACTGCCCATGCATATATAGCCTACACACACACACACACACACACACACGCGCGTGCGCGCGCCCACACAAGCACACACTATCTACAGTGAGTGCCGGTATGTGAAAGTTTTCCAGAGGCAATAAATTGCAGCATACTACAGAGGGAAAAGTAAGCAAGAAACAACACAAGATTTTATCTTCTTCTGGAACACACACACCCACGCACGCACACACGCACACACACACGCACACACGCACACACACACGCACACACACACACACACACACACGGCCTTGGTAAACAGTAACTGCCTTGACTTACTGTGCCTCTGCATGGACTCATCTGACTGCTGCTGGGTGGAGAATGGAAAGTGAAAACCTCATGCTTGCTGCGCGACGCTTCTCTCAATCTCCTCCCTCCTGTGCCTTGTTCCCTTCCTCCTACCTCCCTCCCTCCCTCTCTCTCTCCCTCCCTCTCTCTCTCCCTCGTCCTCTTGGCAGGGTCCTACTGTGCTGAGATTCACCACTCTCCATATAAGGAAGCACAGCTAAACATGTCACGCATAATTTATCCGCGGCAGGCTGGGAGTTCACCTTTCACAGTTCACGCCTGGACCGTATGCAAAGCAGGGCGAGGAGGAGGGGCCCGGGGAAGGGCGGGGACTGGCAGGGTGAGACAAACTCGTACTGTCAACAAATCAGCACCTACACGACTGCGTTCGTGTGTGGGTGTGTCTCTCTCTCTCTCCCTCCACTACCCTCCCTCTCTCTCTCTGTACCTCCCTCCACCTACCCTCCCTCTCTCTCTCTCTCTCTCTCCCTCCACTACCCAACCTCTCTCTCTCTCTCTGTACCTCCCTCCACCTACCCTCCCTCTCTCTCTCTCTCTCTCCCTCCACTACCCCCCCCCTCTCTCTCTCTCTGTACCTCCCTCCACCTACCCTCCCTCTCTCTCCCTCTCTCCCTCCACCTACCCTCCCTCTCTCTCCGTCCATCTCTCCCGCTCTCACTCCACCTACCCTCCTTCTCTCTCTCTCTCTCTCTCTCTCTCTCTCTCTGTACCTCCCTCCACCTACCCTCCCTCTCTCTCCCTCTCTCCCTCTCTACCCTCCCTCTCTCTCCCTCCATCTCTCTCCCGCTCTCCCTCCACTTTCCCTCCCTCTCTCTCCCTCTCCACCTACACCAGTGGTTCTTAACCTGGGTTCGATCGAACCCCAGGGGTTCGGTGAGTCAGTCTCAGGGGTTCGGCGGAGGTCAAGACACACACCCGACTCATATGATTTGTGATGACACGCCCCGCTTGGCCATCATTGGCTGCAGGTGACCACGCTACATCGCTTGGCCTATCTGTGCTGCAGGGAATTTGGTGCGCTCAGTAGTCGACTTGTGACTGTCGTGATGGTACGTCGTGTGATTGTGAAAGGAACAGACTTTGTTGCGAAAATGACATGAGAGTGGCACTTGCCAAGGTGAAGCCGCGCATTTCTGAACTGGTCTCTGAAAGGCACTGATTTGCAGTAAATATTCATTATTATGTTTTTGTGTGAAAATCATGTTTTGATGGTTTTGTTCTTTGAACACAGTGATGTTGATGCACGGTTCATTTTGTGCACCAGCAAAATATATACCTACAGTATGTTTTGAATTTGAAAAAATCATATTTTATTTTTCCAATTAAGAAGGGTTCGGTGAATGCGCATATGAAACTGGTGGGGTTCAGTACCTCCAACAAGGTTAAGAACCACTGACCTACACACTACTCTCTTTCTCGTCCTAAACTGAGCCTCCCTCTTTCTGTCACCTACCGTCCGTCCCTCTCTCTCTCTCTCCACCTACTCTCTCTCTGCCTCTCCGCATCGCTCCCCCATCTTTACATGCAGACAGTAAATCTTCCTGCTGTTTGTGAGACAAGCCCACCTGCACCCCACCTCTGTAATGACCTGCTGTCCACTCAGATGCATGGAGTCCATGTAAATCCAATTATTGCAATTCCAGGTAGGTGCATAACATTAAAGGTACAGTACAGTAGGTGCACGTGCTGCATGGTTGATGATGCTAACGATTCCAACTCACACCTCCTGGAAGTGACATCATACTGAACCTCCATTCTTAAAGGTGTATTCCACTACACTACAACCTCCTCTCTCTCTCTCTTCCTCTCTCTCGTTCTCTCTTACTCTCAGATCTCAGCCCTGCTACTCCCTATTGCCCAACCATGCATGGTTTCCTACCATTAAAAGATAAACAAGTGATACTTGCCAAATTAAATGAAATCAAAGTATTGTTCAGCCATTTAAATGTATTTTAAGACATATTTTTCTAAGCCTAAATTTCTCACTATACATGTTCACCCAAACTGTCTGAGCGTGGTAATGACAACTGTCAATTAGCTACTGTATAGCCCTTTACACACATAGTTCCCTGAATATTATTGTTCTATTTTCTACCCGGGGCCACTAGTGATTTTTGCCGTTCATACATGAGCCAAATGCCACAACATCCCCATGTTGCATCTTCACAAACATGCCAATCCCGAGATGGAACGTGCAAGGCACAGTCCAGCAGATGGTCTAGGCCGAGCAATCACAAAGCTTATTGTTACAAAAATATACAATATACTGTACAACACTAACAAAATAGACTACAAGTGTTTCCTAAATTATATAGTTTATATTAATATTATTATTTTTATTGTAGAAGGCTCCATTTATTTTAAAAGCCAACATGACTGAAGCCCAAATGAACCAGGTCAGTCAAAGAAAAAATCAGTAGGCTAGTATTATTCTTACAAGTGGAAAATATATATTGTTTGAATATTTTTTAAACGTATCTTGTTTTTGGTGCTTTTTAAGATCAAAACCTTAATAGGCTACATTTTGCAATGCGTGCAAAGAGTGTTGCAAAGAGCAC
Organism: Borostomias antarcticus; assembly: GCF_949987555.1. Classification (NCBI taxonomy): domain Eukaryota; kingdom Metazoa; phylum Chordata; class Actinopteri; order Stomiiformes; family Stomiidae; genus Borostomias; species Borostomias antarcticus. Next base: position 17,999,917 of record NC_140234.1, read on the forward strand.
ACGGAGTAATGAAAGTTTGTGGCCTCAAGGAGTTCTCTTTTGACTTTAATGACGATCGACATAAGCAATGTTGAGTTCATCTGAAATGTCAAATGAACTGTGCACAAAGTTGCACAACTCTGTGCACAAAGTTGCTACATGGTAGCAGTCGATCATTTGTTAGTGCAATAATTTTTGCAGTAATGTGCCTCTTCATGAATACATTTTATATTTTGTAGACAATTAGGGGGGTTTGTCTGTGTCTATTTGCATTTGTGTGTTTGTGTGTGAGTGTGTTTGTCCAGGGAGACACCCAAAGGCAGTCACAAGGCACAGCATTCCTACTATGGACGTGTGGAGTTCACAATCATACCAATTTACTAGTTTCCCTCAATGTCCTCGGAAATGTCTCATAAATATTCATCACCTTCGTGCTCATCGATGTCTTGACCTTCATCCATTTCAGATGCTTCTTCTTCCTCTGTTTCATTCAGTATTAACTGGGGTTGCAAATTACATAGCCCTGCACAAATACTTACTGTACAATGTCATCAACATTTTGTACCTTACCAGGGATTACATTACTCAAAATTGTAAACTTTTCAACCTTCTTATTGCACGCTCAACATGGATTCTGACATTTGCCAAGTGACACGTTTCAGTAACTTGGTGCTCAGAGAGTTCTTAAAACTGTGAGTTAATGGAGGAAGAGACAGTCACTCCTGGAAGCAAAACATCTGTGGTGGTGAATCCACAATCTGCTAAAATGTGATCACCACAAATCAGGTGGTCGACAAAAACACTGTGCTTTGTGATTAAAGTATCACTGGCGTTCCACCGAACAACTTTGATACAAACATCACATAACCATTGGGGGTTATACAATATAGGACTTTGTTAGAGTTAAAATTGTTGTAGCTGCTGTATGCTTGTGTTCATTTCCTTAAGTTCTTTGGCCTTTGTGCAAATATTTCAGTACAGTCTATGATGCATGCTGCTTTGAGATAATTGTCACTGAAACTCTGAGGCCTTATTCTTTTCAGAGTATAACCAAGCAATCACTTTTTCCTTCATAAACCTTGGAAGTATTGGTCTCCAGAGTGTGAAAATCTTACAGGCAGTGCTCCTGCTTATTCCAAACCACTTACCTAAAGGCCAATTCATACTTTGTCGTACGACACTTTTGAAAGTGTCGACAGACAGAAATTACGTCACTGTCAACACTTTTTTGTCGGACAGGGGTGTCTTGCACCTACCAAACCTTCTAATGTCGCAGACGCCGTCACTTTCATCGCACAGATTGGATAGCTACTGTAGATATAAGGCACGTTTGTTGCCATGGATCAATCAGCCACGCGTATGCAAGTTACCATGGAGGTGATCAGACACTTCGCTGAAGTATAATGCTAAATGTCGGTCGACTTTTTTTCTGCTACGCACATCTTTCTGATATCACACAGCCATATGCCATATATGAAATGGAAAACTAACCCATAATTCCAAATGAGTAAAGAAATAACGTTAGGCTTATGCTTTAGCAAAGGTTGGTTTTCTAAATTAACTCTGCTAGTGACAAACTTTGGAATAAAATGTAGACATTATTTACCTTCTGTGGTCATTAGGTTGACCTAGTTAATGAAACTAACCTTATATTTCACATTAAAACATTCACACAGTTGATGGAGTTATTCTGTGGGATCACCACAGCCCTAGACAGTGCCAAACTTAGCTAAACCTAGCTAGCTAGCTAGTTGACATTGTTTCTCCATGTTCGGCTAGGCAGCTGCATGCTAGTTATTGTGAGATGAATAGACATTAACTACTGGTAACTAAAACCCACCGTGCTGTTGTTATTTGGAACAAAGTCCTTTCTGTTGATATTCTTAATCTACTTCTGGCAAATATCTTGGTCCTCAGAACGCCCAGGAAATCTATGTAAACTGTATGGGTTAAGACAGACATTCTTCATGAAGTAAAGGAATTTCGCATTCCGTTATCTTACAAAACTGAAGTTTACCACTGCTGTTGGTGCAGCTGAGAACTGCACAAGTTCTTTCCGAACTTCTAGACATAGTTGTCTTCATAATGTCTTCAAAAGAAAATGTATTAAATAGAAAGAAACCACTTATTTGGGAGCATTCAAAGACGCGCGTAGGGAGACGCCACCACAGTAATGGCAACTACTTTACTTCCAGTACTTGGCTGGATTTGTTAATACGTTGTGAGCTAAGTGGTAAAATGTCAAAAAGACATTTTGTCAATGTCAAATTTATTTAATTTCTTCAAACCAGTTAGAGCCCTAGGCACTTAAGCAGACCAAAGTCATTTCGGCAGAACAGGGTGGCGACAGCACAGGTAGGCCTAGCATAAGCATTGCCGGAATGGATGTATTTAAAGAAAAAGATTGCTAGGGACGTGAAGATGAATATGACAAGGAGAACTTGGAATCGGGGAGAGAAGGTGGTGGAAATGAGGATGTGAGTAGACTATGTTACAGTTGGAGAGGAGACTTTTAGAGACTGGAGGAATTTACCAGTAGATGTACAATACTGTATAGGCTGTATGCTGGCCAGTGGTTTAATGCTTTTTGGTGATAAGAAAGAAAATAAAAGTGTCGCACACTCTGGCTCTCTATGCTGTTAATTTATTATTGACGTTTTGGCCTATTGGCCTTCTTCAGAATCTACTGTATATGCTTTTTGGTGTCATTTTACTGCAAGCCCCACAGCTAAGCAAGTGGGTGTTTGTGCTGTGAAATGATGAGTGGCTATTATGAAAACGTTAGCCCCATCGTTGTGGACATGATTCGCGCTTTGCAGAGTTCGCACACACTCAAAAAATTGCGTGCACATATGTGTTCCAGGACCTCCTGATTTACAAATTAAGTGCTAGCTAGCTAACGGTAGGTAGAGAGCGGAACAGTAGCTAGAGTGGCTATCTCTCTCCCCAAAGCTGGAGAGAGAGAGAGAGAGAGAGAGAGAGAGAGAGAGAGAGAGAGAACAACAACAATAGCAGCACCAGAAGATCAGTGTTAGCAAGTAGATTACCTCCTCACCCACTCGCCTCAGCTACAGACTTCGTCATCAGGTGTGTGTGTGTGTATGTGTGTGTTTAGTGTGTATGTTAGGTGGGTGTTACAGTGACTCAGAGCAGCATCACTGACTCATGACAACAATATCGGGGATGTGGGAGTGTTTACCTTTCTCTCTCTCCCTATCTCTCTCTCTGTCCCTCTCTCTCTCTTTCTTTCTCCTCTGTGTGTGTGTGTGTGTGTGTGTGTGTGTGTGTGTGTGTGTGTGTGTGTGCATGCATGCGTGCGTAACTGTGTGCATCAGGAAGGCCTTGACTGCGTAGAGACCCGTCTCCTTAGCCTCTAAAGCTCAGATGATGGATCTGTGCTCTGCTCCAAGTGTGAATGTTTAGCTTAAGCTACTATAAATATTTATGGTATGGTATGCTCAGGAGCTAGCCAACCATGCTCAGTCAAATGGAACCTGGATTTTGGACTTGGCATGTCACTGTCCTTTGCCCAAAAAAGGCCCTAGATTTGGGAAAAGGAGTGTGTGTGTGTGTGTTTGTGTGTGTGTGTGTGTGTGTGTGCTTGTCCACGTTATTGCCTGTGCGCTGCTGGTGCATGTGCATCTTATATGCAGTAAAATCTGCAACATTAAATTGGAGACATGATGAGCTGTGTTACCATGGTGATTACCCCAATAACCCCACCAGCACCCCACCCCTCCACCAGTCATGGTCATTTAGTTCTATCTCTCAAAGCATGAGTGGGCAATATAAAAGACGGCTGGAGGAGGTATGGGGGGGGTAGAACAGAGAGAGATAGAGAGAGAGAGAGAGAGAGAGAGAGAGAGATGGACAAGCATGGCCATCTGCTGCTCTGACGGATGTTGCGAGGAATAAAAAGCTATTAAATATTTGTCCCTGATAGATCTAGACCCCTGGACACATGCACACTTCTGGTCACAAACACACACACACACACACACACACACATTCATTGGGCACACACACACCCCTGAACACACACACACACATACAAAATAGTTGTATCTATCTATCTATCTATCTATCTATCTATCTATCTATCTATCTATCTATCTATCTATCTATCTATCTATCTATCTATCTATCTATCTATCTATCTATCTCTATCCATCCCATGGACACACTCTCTCTCTCTCTCTCTCTCTCTCTCACACACACACACACACACACACACACACACACACACACATCCCTAGACACACACATCCCTAGACCCACACCCCTAGACACACACGTCACCATCTCATCCTAATGATGTCATTATGTGACTACATACAGAGTGCTAAAGAAAGAGGTGGACAAGGGCACTGAGAGAGAGAGAGAAATAGACAGGGGGAGAGAGAGAGGAGAGAAACCTGTGGTCTTAGTGTCTTTTTTTAATCTTTGATCCATGCTAACCAGATCCAGAGAGTTGGATGCACAGTAAAGAGTTATTCTCTTCCACGTCTCCTGCAGCACATCATAACTCTCAGACCATGGAAACTCCCGAAGGACAGGCCAGCTCTGGGTGCTGGTTCTGATTTTTTAAGCAGACATCTACAAAATCTGGGGTCAAATAATGTTGTAGTGTTTCTTTTTTTGCCACTGCTACTGAAAATTATCTCTCTACAATCAACCGGCTACCATACATACAGTACATAGCCTACAATGCCCATGATTATCTGGTGGGGCAGGGCAATCGGCATATAATGGAAGGCTGGCAAGTGCATTTTGAATGGGCATAAATAAATAAATACATAGATAAATACATAAATAATATATATATAAAAAATATATTTATTTATATATATATATATATATATATATATATATATATATATATATATATACAGTATATATTTAGGGCTGTCAAACTATTTTAAAAAATTATATAATAAGTTATATAATCTGCTGTAATTAATTAATCGTGATTAATCGCAAATTGATACTAGATCAATTTTTTGCTGGCAAAAGCCCCCAAATGAAGATAGACAATAGACCTTTCCGACCTGTCAATCATGCGGAGAATAATAACCAATAAGGTTGCTTGATTTGCTAAGACCATGCCTCTGATGTCCCACAAACAAAGCTTGTCCTGCATTGTGTTCATAGATTAGACATTAGTTTGAAGAAAATGGTTCTTAAAACATACAGAAAACCGACCTGCAGGCTGCTGTACCATTATGTTATAAGAAAACGAGCTGTAAAATACTCCCCACCTCCCTCCTGTCATAGAAATTGTAATTTCACCACCTCCCTTTCACATAGCTGTGCTAACCTCATTTATGACAGGATGACCTCTCTAGGAGGTCGACACACCTAGACGTTGTCTGCCCTGGAATAACCATCCTTTGTTCCATTGTCCCTGCAGGATTTGCCGCCCTTTCTCATATCACGTGTCTCAACTCTTGACCACTGTTGATGATGTCCGTCACTCTATTATGACGTGTACAGATGGGTTAGCCAACCAAATCTCTGATAGTGTCACATCCATGTATTGCTCCTATTTAAGGCCGCGCAAGACGAGCCTACTTCACTTCTGTTCGGATGAACCACTCTGTGATTTATCCTGAAGTCCTTGCGCTCGTATGTTTTCTCAATAAACCAGACTAAACCTTTTTGAGCGAACCTTGGCAAATCTTTTTTTTTACTTTAGATGAAATTTAATTCTATTACACTCCACACATCAGTTTACAGCAGCGCCGACAAAAAGCTACGAAGCTATTAACGTTAGGTTATGTTTCAGTGAATAAACCTGTGTAAAAAAGTTCATTGATGGTTTTAACTCTGTTGACTCCCACTGTCACACCTTATCACAGTGAGAAGAGAGGAAAGTTCCGCACTCTGATTTCTCACGGTCCACTTTATTGAAAATATACGCAACGTTTCGACCCTTAGGTCTTCATCAGGCAACTTCGGAAGCTGGAAGTTGCCTGATGAAGACCTAAGGGAAGTTGCCTGATGAAGACCTAAGGACCAACTTCGGAAGTTGGAAGTTGCCTGATGAAGACCTAAGGGTCAAAACATTGCGTTTATTTTCAATAAAGTGGACCGGGAGAAATCAGTGTGTGGATCTTTCCTCTCTTCTCACGTATGTACTCTAAGATCCAGCACCTGGCCTACTAAGGTTGGATGTGCGCACAGCTCTTTTGCCTTTTGTTTTACACCTTATCACAGTGAAATTAGCAACCACACAGTTAAAGTTTATTAATGGATTACCCCTTTAGATGAAACCATCTTCAAGGGGGTCCAACGCAAAACATACAAAAACAACACAACAGGCACAATCACATACAACATAAAGGCTCTTGTTTACCGACCCACCCACACATCATTCCCATAAGCACAATTATAGTAATAACAATAAAAACAAAGAGAACCAACAAGCAATATCATACAGTGGTAAAGGGGCAGGAAGTCATTACCATTAATAGCAGCAGCATGAAGTTGTGAGAAATTGTAATAATTAGTTCCTAAATAGGCATATTGAATTAATTGTTCTGATGTTAGTGGGCATATTGTTCCAGTCGGAAGGAGCTTTGAATTTGAAGGCACATCTGCTAATTTCTTGATTAGTTTTGGGAACAAAAAAGAAAGGTTGCTGAGTATGTCTAAGGGGGTATGAAGATGTGTATGGTATTAGGAGTTATTTATAGTAAGAGGGACAGTTAAAATGGATACATTTGAAGATGCATTGAAGCCAATGGTAGTGTCTTCTAGCACTGAGGGGAAGCCAATTTCATAGAGAAATCATGAAACAGAACAGAGTTTCATACATGGAGTAGTGATGAGTTTGATAGGGACATCTTAAAATAAATCTACAGAGACTGATGTAAATAACACTGAGGGGTTGAAGGTGTGATACAAAACTGTTCTGATAAACAATTTCAGTATAATCCAATGGAATTCCACAGGAATAAAATCAAAATCAAAACAAATGATTTATTTTAACCAGGCCAGGTCCAGCCTGGCTTATGTGCATGGCTGGCTTGTTTCTGTTCAGGACTGGTAGGACGGAAGCTAGTCATGCAACTGAAATAACTGTGAATTGAAATGACATGAAATGATGTCTGATAAATTAAGATAGGTCTTGTCGCCTGGAGACATCGGTTCCAATGCTTCCAATGTTAATCCTGCACAATACGAGTGAGATAGCCAGTTAGCTCATGAGCTCACCACAACTAGCAGCAGCTTCCATAACATTAATGGGTAACACTTAGTAATAATGATCAGTTATAAAGTATTTATAAAACATGTGTTAATAATGAACTAATCATTAACAGATCATTTATACATGATTATAAATTAGTCATATATTATTTATAAATACACTAGTTTAACATTCAAAAATGATCTGTAGATGATTTATAACACATCATCAATAGTACTTGTAAATGATTTGTTCAACATTAAATAACATTAGTTCATGTGTAGTAACTCATTTTTGATTTACTATACTAGAGGTCTTCACGGGTCGGGTAAATCCGAGAGGACCCGAACCGGACCCGAGACCCGTACGGGTCTGGGTCCACATTTCCATGCTTTTATTATGGTCAATTTTGTTCGGGTGGATCCGATTCTATTACCTCGCATCCCGGGTCTGTTTGTCATTATGCGTAATACCCGAGAGAAACGCATGACGCAAATTCAGTGAGACCGCGGGCGCGACATGAGCGGAGACACGGCAGCCACCACCAGTAGCCTACCTTGTGAAAAATAAGCTGAAAGAAAATTAATATAAAGAGGTCAAACCTAGCGGCAGCTTCGTGTAGCCTTATTTATTTACGGCCGTTTCATTTCCATGCTGCCACATCACAGCCTGACAAAACAGCGATTGATCCTGTCAAGATTGAGAGGATAAATCGCAATTCCATCAAACTGTGATGCAACAGCATGCAAGCCAACAGCCGTGACAGCCTAAGCGATTAATGCTACTACTTGCTACTACTGCCTGTCGGATCAGTAAAATACCCGATCCGGCTCGGGTCTCGGGTCTCTGTCCTACTCCTGCTCTCGGACAAAATCGGGTACAGTATACTTTTTTTTTTTTAAATGATCGGATTTAGTCTGATCTCGGAACGAATGTCTCAGGTCCATCTTGGTTTCGGGTCCACATTTTAGACCCGAGAAGACCTCTACAGTATACCTCTCTCTCTCTCCACCCACCTGCCCCCACCAGTGAAGACCCTGTGTCTCTAGCCCACTCAGGGGCTGAGTTGTGGGGTTTGTGGTTCGGACAGTGGCGTGGTGGCAAGACTCCGCCCCCTCGCGTCATATTGGGTCGGGGGCTGTGGACCCCTCTCTGGGCTACCCACCGGCCCCTACCGGTGAAGACAAGTGTGTCTCTAGCCCACTCAGGGGCTGAGTTGTGGGATCCGTGGCATGGATAGTGGCGTGATGGCGAGAATCTGCCCCCTTGGGTCAGAGCTGGTCGTGGACAGTGTACCTCTCTCCGGGTCACCCACATGCCCCCACCAGTGAAGACCCTGTGTCTCTAGCCCACTCAAGGGCTGAGTTGTGGGGTCCGTGGCGTGATGGCGAGACTCTGCCCCCTCGGGTCAGAGCTGGTCGTGGACAGTGTACCTCTCTCCGGGGCCACCCACCTGCCCCCACCGGTGAAGACTGTGTTTCTCTAGCCCTCTCAGGGGCTGACTTGTGGGGTCCGTGGCGTGGACAGTGGCGTGGTGGCAAGACTCCGCCCCCTCGCGTCATATTGGGTCTATACTATAATAAACTAAATAACCTAACTCAAATACTCATTGAATTGCTGAAACTGAACAAGGAACAGTCTATCTAAGCCTGTTGCTGCCCTCCTGTGGCCGAAAACGGTAAATGCAGTCTATCTGCCTCTTGTGGTAGCAACATAGAACTGCAGGTCAACAACGGGACGGAGACAGCCAGGGAGTAAGCCAGGAAGGGACTTACAACCGGACATTTGCTATCCTAGGTGCGCTGGCTTACAGCGACGCACAAAAAGAGAGTACAATCTGTACAATATGATAATGGGTAATGGGTGGACAATAATATGAATATTAGAAAAAAATCAAAGCAGGCTGTGCTGTGGAATCATGCTCAACTGTCTGGCCACCATGTACAGTTCAGCTTGCATCCAGTTTAGAACCCTGGTACTAGCCTACAGGGCAATGAAAGGAACAGCTCCTTCCTCCAGGCCATGGTCAAGCCCAACACTCCCTCCCGCCACTATGCTCTGCTACTTCAGAGCCACTGGTCACCCTGTCACTCCGAGGCCCCTGCAGTCGATCAACGCGGTCGCGGCTCTTTTCTGCCCTGGCCCTGCAGTGGTGGAATGAACTGCCCACTGACATCAGTTCAGCAGAGTCGCTGCCCATCTTTCACCGCATGCTCAAAACTCACCTCTTCAAGAGGTACTAACCAGGATCCTCCATTTTGTTACTCATATACAACAACTGACTCTGCACAACTGTATACTTAAATGTTTCATTTAATTGCACTGCCTATATCATGGACACAGACACAGTCATCCATGGTCAGATGAGAAAAGTAGATGCGGATGATACTGATAGACTGCTAGACTCTGGACAGTAAATTGCCAGTTTGGGAACCTTTACACATCTAGCTACATACCTAGAACTGGAATGAGGAACTGATTAGTACTGATAAGATACTGTAAGGACTAGAGATTACAATGTACCTGTACTTGTTACAAATGGCAAATAGCCTTTCTATTCTATATTTTATTCAATTTGGCTTTATTTTCGTAGTCATTTGTTTGGAAATGAGATTCCCTTGTGAGTTCTGTTGAGTAGTACACGTACACTGACTATGTTAAATGCAATTATTGTAAGTGTGCACACACATACGTAGCTAGCTAACGTTAGCTGTTTAGCTAGGTAGCTAGTTGCCCATAAAATTATACTTTTGCTAACTATACACTTACCTTCGTAATCAGGGATATAGCTTGATATGTACAGCCTACATCCATATTCTCATTTGCTTGAATAAGCCTTTGTTTGACTCAATCAGGCAGTGTATAGCCTACAGTACATCAATGATGTTGACTCAAGGTAAATCTTGCATGGATGGAACCTTTAAGAGTTCACGGGAAGGAAATGCCTGTCCTGACTAATCTAAACCCGGAAGTAACCATGTATATGTATATAGTACATATAGCGAATTGTGATCAGCTGTTTTTCAGCTGCTTTCAAGAAGCCCCCTTCCTCTCTACAACATAGCCTGGTGTGAACGTTTGTGTGAAAGGTATGAGGTAGTCCAGCTCAGTGGCCTTGAGGTTAGAGTGTCTGCCCTGAGATTGGGAGGTTGACGGTTCAATCTCCTGCTGAGTCATGTCAAAGACTATAAAACATGGTACCCAATGCCTCCCTGCTTGGCACTCAGCATCAAGGGTTGGATTGTGGGTAAGTCTCTGTGACATATAGTATTAGCATGGTGACCAATGCCTCCCTGCTTGGCACTCAGCATCTAGTCTCTGCCCCTGAATCCTTCTCTCTCTTACGCTCTGATACTGCCATTGATCTTCTCCCCTCTTCTCTGGACAATCTCTGTCCCCTCACCTCCAGGCCAGCACGCCCAACTCCACCTGCCCCATGGCTGTACCCACGTAAATAGAGGAAAGAGGACCTTCTTAATTTCCAATATCTTCTTTCCACATTCTCCTCCTCCCTGTCTGCTGTTAAAGCTGCTTTCTTCCGCTCTAAAATCCTAAGCTCTGTTTCCAATCCTAAAAAAACTCTTTGAAATCTTCTCTTAACTTCTCCAGCCCCCACCTCCTACTCTCAACTCCTCCATTCTCCCTGATGATTTCGCCAACTTCTTTGATAAGAAAGTAAACGATATCAGATCCTCTTTTCCTCCTCCCCCAGGCAACGCCCCGTGCACCAACCTCACCTCCACACCCCATCTTCCCTCTCCGCTCCCCCTCTCCTCTCCATGCCCCACCTTATCCCACTTTTCTCCCCTCTCCCCCAACGAGGTCCTCAAACTTGTAACATCTAACCGCCCCACCACATGCTCCCTAGACCCTGTTCCCTCAACTCTCCTTCACTCTGTTGCACCCGAACTCCTTCCCTTCCTAACCCACCTCATCAACGCATCTGTTGTGGGACTGGCTCGGAGCGCGTCTCCTGTGCACTCCGAGTCCCGGAGCGTTTCACCGGCAAGTTCCATGCGCTCCGAACTGCCGTCCACCTCAGCACATTCCGCCAGAGCGTTGGCTAGGCGACCGCGTACCGGGGCTCGATCTACAATCAACGCACCTGGGATTGACGAGCTCCAGCGACTACAAAAGTGTCGCTAACCTTCCAGCCGATGCCAGAACGTAGCCAACTCACGGTTTGTCACGACTCCAGCCTTTTTGCCTGCCTGAGTGTTTTTTCCCCTCTGCGTCTTTTTGTCTTTTGTCGTCTTGTGTTTTCCCTCCCAAGGAACCCAGCCCCTCTCATGTCTGCCTGGAACTCCTGCCCTCCCGTGCCTTCCCGGAACCTCTGACCCTCGTGTACCCTGGACTGCCTTCCCCGGACCCGACCCGCGCTCTCGTTGTTCTGGACCACCCATTCGGATCATGGACTCGGACTGACGCACGGACACGCACATTTACACAACAGCCTCCGCTCATCTCATACTGCTCCACACCTAGAACTCGCACTGACACATAGTCTGACACCACACCACACATAGTCTGACACCACACCACACAACACACGCCACAAACAATTCTACCGAGCCCACCATACACCCCCGCATACCCCTTTTTGGATTCTCCCATTAAATACGCCTGAGGGCTAATTGTTCCCCTGTCTGTGTTCGCCTCTTTGGGTCTCTCTGGTCTTTAACAGCATCTCTTGTATCAGGATGCTTTCCCTCCACTTTCAAGACTGCCAGAGTCACCCCCCTCCTAAAGAAACCATCTCTCGACTCCTCTGATGTCAGAAACTACAGACCAGTTTCCCTTCTATCCTTTCTATCCAAAACACTTGAACTTGTGCTATCTTTAGCCAACTGTCTTCGTACCTCCACCAGAACGATCTCCTAGACCCCCACCATTCCAGGTTCAAGGCCGACCACTCGACAGAGACCGCCGTCCTTGCAGTGACGGAGTCACTCCATGCCGCGAGAGCGAACTCTCTCTCCTCTGTCCTAATACTCCTAGACCTGTCAGCAGCATTTGATACGGTAGACCACCAGATCCTCCTCTCCACCCTTGAGGAGAAAGGTGTCGCTGGCTCTGCACACTCCGGGACGGGCCGCTCCTACCAGGTGACATGGAGAGGGTCGATGTCGGAACCACGTAGTCTGACTACGGGGGTTCCACAAGGGTCTGTCCTGGGTCCTCTCCTGTTTTCCCTCGACACTACATCTCTGGGCTCTGTCATTCGCTCGCATGGCTTCTCCTATCACGGCTATGCCGATGACACCCAACTGGTCCTGTCATTTTCCCCTTCTGATACACAAGTGAAGACATGCATAGCTGGGTGCTTGGCTGGCATCTCGGAGTGGATGACGACACATCACCTCAAGCTCAATCTGGACAAGACTGAGCTGCTGTTCCTCCCGGGGAAGGGCTGCCCGCTCTGGGACCTGGCCATCACCATTGAAGACACAATGGTGACCCCGACTCGGACTGCGAGGAATCTGGGTGTGACCCTGGATGACCAACTGTTGTTTTCCACACATATCACATCCGTCACACGCTCCTGCAGATTCATGCTCTACAACATCAGGAGGATTTGCCCTTTCCTCACTGACGAAATGGCGCAGGTGCTCATCCAGGCCCTGGTCATCTCCCGCCTGGACTACTGCAACTCCCTCCTCGCTGGTGCCCCGGTGTCAGCCACTAAACCCCTGGAACTTGTCCAGAAAGCTGCTGCTTGCCTGGTGTTCAACCAACCTAAGTTCTCCCACACAACATCCTTTCTCTGTTCCCTACACTGGCTCCCTGTAGCAGCTCACATGCAGTTTAAAACTCTGGCGCTAGCCTACAGGGCAATGAAAGGAACACCCCCCTCCTACCTCCAGGCCATGGTCAAACCCGACACCACCTTCCGACTGCTACTCTCTGCTACCTCGGGGCGACTGGTTGCCCCGTCACTCCGAGGCCCTGCGGTTGATCAACACGGTCACGGCTCTTCTCTGTCCTGGCCCCGCAGTGGTGGAACGAACTCCCACTGATGTCAGGACATCAGAGTGGCTGCCCATCTTTCATCGCAGGCTCAAAACTCATCTCTTCAAGAAGTACTACAACAATCCTCCCTCCTAAGCACTTATTGTAATGTTTTTTATTTTTTAGATTGCTATTCTTGCACTGACTTCAGCACTAGATTATACTCTTAGTCATTTGTTTTAGAGAGAAGATCCACTTGTGAGTTCTGGAAAGTAGTAGTACATTGGCTTTTCCTACGTTAAATGCAATTATTGTTACTCACTTTGGATAGAATTGTCTGCTAAATGACTGTAATGTAATGTAATGGGTTGAATTGGGGGTACAGTAAGTCCCTGTGACAAATAGTATTAGTGTAATGTCCAGGAGGTGTGCTTGTACATCAAGCTGCCTCACACTAAGGAATCAGGAGATAGGCTCCTGTCCTATGTGTAAAATAGCAGCCAGGAGAATGAGGCTGGTTACTGCCAGAGACACCAGGAGCTTCCAGCCAGCAAACTGGTTCTGTGGCAGCCAACATCAATCACGAGGGCGTCCCACACTAACATATGTGGACGTACTTAAGAAAGATGCAGGAGCAGAAAGTCCTGTAGAGCTAGCCAAATTATTGGAGGATCAGGAAGACTGGAAGCGCTGAAGGAGGGCTCGTCCGAGGATGACCTAGAGAGAGAGCAGTCAGCAAAATAGTTCTGTTTCAAATGGCACTTTTGTTTCAACATTAGGTTTCAGATTGTGATAGATACTGACACTGGTAAGATTACACCCTGTGCTTCCTAACTTGGAAAAGCACATTTATCTACTTTTTCCAACGTCTTGACTGCCCCACCAACCTCCATTGTTGCCAAGTGTGTGTATGTCTATAGCATTACTGAGGCAATCAGGGAAAATATCTCTACGTCTCAGGTTCATGTAAGACAGACCGAGACTAAAGTCCAAATAATGAGCTTCTCCTTTAAGATTTAGAGCCGTTCAAAATGCACTTCCCCCTTCAATTAATAGGACATCCTCGCAACTTGTGTCCACGCTATGGCTCCCATAACGCAAACTTGCTGGCCGGAAGCTCACAGTGTGTGTAGCAGTGCCCAGCCAGCCTCATTCTCCTTGCTGCTATCTTCCCACTCACCCTTGTCCTCTCTCTGAACAGATCTTCAATACTGACGTGCACGTTTTGACTTATGTCCAGTGCTGCACGTAGCATTCTAACGTAGCATCCATCCAGCAACCTCTGCAAAGAGTGGCTCAGGGTCCAGCACTCACAGCCATACAAGAGAACGGCCTTCACGGTGGCGTTGAAGAAGTGGAGCTTGGTTTAACGGGGGAGGTTGGATTTCCACACATTGCTCATGCCGTTTAGAGCTCTCCACGTGAGCACCTTCCTCACTTTGAGGCCCTGCTCCGGACCCAAGAGCCCAGGTATTTGAAGTCCTCAGCCTCCTTCAGAGCAGTACCTTCAGCTGTCACTATAGGGTCAGATGTTCCAGGGTGTTATAGGTGAGGACTTCAGTTTTCTTGGCATTCAGTCCAAGACCCACCTTGACACATTATTTTTCTACTCTGGTCAGAAGCTAGGGGTATCGAAACAGCTGCCATAGAGAATGAATGGGAAGTGTATAGTACCAACAGAATGGTGGTGAATGGGCGGTTATTCTCTGTGCTTATAACAATTCCAAACTGCTCAAAAGTAGATAGCCTAGCTAGATTCTGTAGGCCGAGAGGAATCCACCTCTTGACATTTGGTCGATTTTACTGACTGCTTGATCAAATGGAAGATTACCAATTTAATTTAACTGAAGCCTATATGATTTTGTGTGATCACCTCCATTGTCATCCTAGGGTAAACTCTAATATATATCAAACATATTCTGTTCGTTAAGTATTTTGACCTTTATTTATTCCTACAGTAAGCTAGAATGCTAATGTCAGGCTATCTGTAGCTAGCTAGCTAGCTAGCTGCCGGTAGGCTGTAGCTAACTAGCATTGTTGCTTGCTGCTTGGCTTCGGGACTTTTACACTGGCTGCGTTCCGAATCGCATACTTCTACTTCTTACTACCAGTACCTACTACAGCTGCCCTTAGAAAGTACGTACTTTGCAAGCAGTAGGCATCCAATTGGGACATACTACCTTGTCATAACATTGCGCCTTGAAATTAGCCCACATCCGTCGCTGTCCATAACGCGACATTCGTCTACAGCTGTCACAACTCTCACATGTGACGCACATTTCCGCTGCGCATAGCCAGAAAAGCCTGCTGGCTTGCATACTGCAAAATACGACCGGATGTAGTAGGTCATCCTGGTATTTTTGCCATACTGCATGTGGCATACTATGTATTGGGACATACTACATTCTGTTTTGGAATACTATATAGTAGGGTAGTAGGCGATTCGGAACGCAGCCACTGTCTTGTTGCGAGTTCTTCTCCCACGTGTGTTATTGGTGATGTTTGACATGATGGCCAGCACAGCGCCCTCTAGCTGCTAGGCAGTAAACCGCACTCCTGCCTAACATGTGCCCGCAGCGCCCTCTGGCGGCTAGGCAGTGAATCGCACAATGGTTCATCACCCGGTCCGTTTGTCAAAATACTATAAATTACTAATAATAACAAATTGTGTGTGTGTGTGTGTGTGTGAGAGAGAGAGAGAGATGTGTGTGTGTGCATGTGTGTGTTCTGCAAGTCTTTGCATGTGTACATTCAACATGTGTGTGTGTGTGTATCCATGTATGTGTATGTGTGTCCATTTGTGTGTACATGTATGTCTTCATCTTCCTTACCCATATCCACATACAGTTTGTATTGTGTCTCAGTACAGTATCTACTGTATATGCAACAACTCAGTATACTGTAGATCCTCTGCACTCTTATCAGCCGAGCATCAAGCCTTCACCACCAACATGGAATTCTGACTGAGCGGACAAACATCTCTATCAAACAGACACAGTGACCTAGGAAGGGAGAACAAGAGAGACCAGAGAGGGGATAGAGGAGTGAAAAATAGAGGAGTATAGAGATAAAGTTCAGGGGAGAAGAGAGAGAGAGAGAGAGAAAGAATGAAAGAGAGAAAAAAGAGACAACAAATAAAATGAGAGCAAGAGAGAAAGCAATGGTGAAAGAGGGGTCCAGTATCTGAGTTGTGTTTTGATAAATATCTTTAACCACTGCTCAAGGATATGGTGTTGCAACATCTCACATTTTAAAGAAGCCACAGGTCAAACTCTGAAAATGAGCAATTACTCAAACAAGAGCAAATGGCACATTTTGACCCTTTTTTATCTTTTATTTTAATTCCCAGTCACTCTGTCACAACCTCCCAGACTTCTCAAGAGGGCTAAGAGTTGCAACCAATACAGTCACATGACCCCAGAGACAGTTGAACCACAGGATGACCGGTACAGGAGGGGTCAGGCTCCGAGCCTGAAGCTGACAGCAACGCCAGAAGCTTGGCTGGTCTACCACACTGTGGCTTGGAATTAACCCTTCTAAATGAACAGATCCTGGAAATTAAATGGTTCTTTCCAGGCTCAGTCACAGGTGATTCGGTTCTGTTAAATGACAGATTTTAACAAGCGGAAATAAATCCACAGTGTCAGTAGGGTCTGTTGATGGCTTAGTCTGTTGATAGACAGTTGGCCTAACACTCGTCATTAGATATTTAAAGAAAACAAATTCTAGTTAAACCAACTGCTCTTGGTGTTATCACGCCACATGCAAAAAAACACACACACAAAAACAGGTTCAAACGCTCAACTGTGGGCTACAGCTATGTTGCAGAATTGGCACTGCTCAGCTCATGAGACAGAATAACAACTATACAGACGGACTGAAACCGAGCCTTAGCAACCAGGCTGGCTGAAAAAAGGCTTCACCACACATCTCACGCATGAATAAAGACAAGACTTTCTGTAAGTATATGACTCTTCATACTATCCCATCTATGCCATGCACACTTTTTCATACACAAGACCGTATTATCCCAGGTATGAGAGGCATTCAGACCCATAGAAGTCAGACGCTACAAGAATCAACTCATCAATCTAGCATGCCGTTTTTACCTATATAAGTTACAGGTATAACGTATCAGAATCTTATACTATCTTAACCTACATGAACCTATGTGTTCATATGAAAACAGTCAACACATTCTCGTACTAGTGTACAGTACAAACATCAACAGCACCAGGCAGGGAAGTTCACTGGATCAGAACGTGTCCAAAATCAGTCCCACCCTGACATCTCTGTAGCTGATCAGCAGCAGAGCAGACAAAATCTCCACATTGCCAGAGGCCGAGGCAGATAGACACAGAGATCCAACACATCTACCGTCATGGTCAAACAGAGAAGAGCCTTCCTTACCTGTCTGTGTACTGTATGTGTGTGTCAGTCCGTGAGTGTGTGTAAGAGTGTGTGTGTGAGAGAGGGTGTTCTCTCACAGACGATTCTCCGGGCAGGAACTGATGAAACTGCACGACTGGAGCACGGCACCGTGCAGTGCATTATGGGATTTCTCTCACTCTCTCTCTCTCTTTTGGCACGGTGATAGGGGGATGTCCTCTACTTCTGTCTGAAGAGAGACGAGTGAACACTCATACAAGCACCCTCTCCAGTGCACACATACACGCATCTGCTGAATGCTATGACGACCACCGCGACTCTGGTTACCATAGCAACAGCCTCCGTCCCCTCCCTCCCTCATGTCTCTTTCTTTCTCTCTCTCCCTCTCTCTCCCTCCCTCTCTCTCTCCCTCCCTCCCTCTCCTGCTCTCTTTCTCTCTCCTTCCCTCTCTCTATTTCTCTCTCTCTAAATTGCTTCTCTAATAAATTAACATATTTATTCGGTCAGAGAGGAAACATAATTTTTGTATTTGCAATCACTTCACTTTCCATTACTTCCCCAACTTCGCTTCACTTCACTTTGACCCTGGAGCACAACGCAGCAATACACATGCACGCACACACACACACATACACACACCAAACACACAGAAATTGGGAAGCTCCTCTGTGATCTAGCTGTTGCATCAACATGGATAAAGAAAGGGAGGTGTTTGTTTGTGTTTGTTTGTGTGTGTGTGTGTGTGTGTGTGTGTGTGTTTGTGTGTGTGTGTGTGTGTGTGTGTGTGTGTGTGTGTTTGTCTATGTGTGTCTGTGTGTGTCCGTGTATGTGTGTGTCGTGGCAGGCTGAGGTTGCCCAGGCGGAGTTCCTGGAAGCAAAACCTCAGTAGCCTCCTTCCTCCCTCCTCCCTGCAGGCACTGATAACACATCACTCACTACGCACCCAACAGACAGACAGACAGACAGGCAGGCAGACAGACAGACAGACAGACAGACAGACAGACAGACAGACAGACAGACAGGCAGACAGACAGGCAGGCAGGCAGGCAGGCAGGCAGACAAGCAGGCAGGAATACAGACAGGTCAGACAGACAGACAGAAATGAGTATAAGTGAATCCAACTTATTTGCATATAGGGGGAGAGAGATGACTGGATGGAGAGCCCTACGGAGAAGAGAGAGGGAGGGTGAGACTGCTTTATTTGTCATGCCATGCCATGGCGACGGGCTCCCCTGCAGGTCCTATCAATCACCAGCCTCCTGCTGAGCACGACATCCATCCATCCGTCCGTCCGTCCGTCCGTCCGTCCGTCCGTCCGTCCGTCCGTCCGTCCGTCCATCCATCCATCCAATCCATCCCCTTCTCCCTCCACCTGAACTTCCAACCCCCCACTCTTTCCTTACGATGTCGCCATCCCTCTATCCCTCCATCCCCTATCCCTCTCTCCCTCCATCCCTCTATCCCTCCATCCTCTATCCCTCCCTCGCTCTGTCCCTCCTCCCTCTCATTCTGTGGGTTCACGGTCTATTCAGAACGTTGGTAAAAGCTCCGGGTCTGGAGGCTGTTTCTCATCTCATCGTCCTATCTTAACATCACATTCCAAAAATCGCCTTATCTTAACTTCACATTCTTTACATTTACGCTCTATAATTCTCTTTCTTTCCCTCATTTTGTCCCTCATTTCACCCAACCTGTTAACTACTTGAACAACAATAACCTGCCACATCTACGTGACAATGTCCTCTCCTCATACGATACTAACCAGGCTCCTTGTTGAGCAACACAGCAAAGCTATCTCTGATTTTAAAGTGAAATGTTCTTCACCACTAGCCAATCGGAGAGGAGCCTGACCTAACAGCCAAACCTAGCCAACTACGGCTCCCACAATCCTCCCCTGCTGCCAGTATCCATGGAAATGGATAATGGTAATTGATTTTGGGCATCGAATGGGAACTCCTGTTGAGAACTGATGATTGAAATAGTAGACCCAGTGGGAAATAGGGGTTAAGGAGAGTATGTATGTGAGTGTGCGTGTGTGTGTGCATGCATTTGTGTGTGTGTGTGTGTGTGTGTGTTTGTGTGTGTGTGTGTGTGTGTGTGTGTGTGAGAGAGTACATATGTGTGTGATGGCAGATATACAGTAGGCCTTAGATGCCATCATCAATAAGACTCTTCTCCGTGTCATTGTTGCTCAATAAAATATGTACTGTCTGTGTCCTCTCAACATTTACTGTGTAGACAAGGATAATTGTTTGGCTCAACCATTTGATATGACGACTGTAGGCACCTTGTACCCAAGCCATCTCATCTTTGGCATGAGCTTCTGATGTGTGTGTGATAATTTGCTGCTGGAATGTCTACAGAAAGTCTGTAGAGTTAGAGTCGTCCTGCTATGCTAAGCTTAGCTAGGCACCAGCTGTACAGATAAGTATGAAATAACAATTCTTTATCTGCTTGTTGTTGCTTGTTCCGACCGGAGGCCTACTGTATACTAGGAAGCAAGTTCAACATATCCAGGATGTCACAACGGTTATCAACTCGATAAGTCAACCAGGTTTCCCAATCTAGCTATGAGCACGTTCACGGTAAAATGGGTAGTATTTGCACAAAATGGGCAATCGTAATTCTTTAGTATGGGTATTTGGACATGGCAATGGACAGGACAAATAGCGTGGACGGAATGGACGCATAGCCAATATAGCTCCGTCCACCATAGCATATTCTACACAAGAGGAGCAATATACAGTATCAGAAATATGAACTATACAGTATAATCCAGGCTGAAAGCAATGTTGCCAAAGGCAGGAAGGAAAGCTGGCAAAATATTGCCGACTGTGAATGCATACTTCTTATCAATATCACTGCCTCATGAACGCACAACTATAATTACAATTGTGTAGGCTATGCCATGAACTTTATGTATTGCCTATATCTTATTCTTTGAGCTGCAACCCTGTGAGCCTTGCAATGCTTCAATAAAGCAAGTGTAGGCTAGAATTTATCAGGGGGCCAAGCACAAAAGTGCGAGGCACCCTATTGTAATTGGTAGTATTATTATTATTCTGCAATGGAAGTCTATAGCAGCACCTGAAGCCGACTGGTCGCTTTTTACTAAATTTGGCAGGATGGTAGAGGCTTGTGCTACGAAGCCTTGGAACAAATCTTATATCTATTGGCCAAAGAGGGGTGCAATAGCAACCAATTGAAATTGTGAACTTTGAATGGGCATATCTAATGCCCCATTTGAGCTAAAGGCATGAAACTCTGCACACAGATGCCTGTTGAATATTAGTTGATTTTCAAAGAAATATTGATTTAATCTGATCCTGTTAGCTGTTCCTAATTATAATGATTGACCTCTGAGTATGGCTGTAGCTGTAGCTTTCTGTAAGAAATGGTGTGTCTCTTCCATAGACGTATGAGATAAAGATTCAATGGCTGGTACACTCTGTGCCAAACAGCAATTGATGTGGTTAGCGCCAAGGCGGCGTAGGTTAACTTGACAAAACAAGGCCACAGAAGAGACCAGAAAGACAGTCTTATCGGAGAAGAGACGAGGGGGGGGGGACACTCAAACCACATAAGGCTACCATCAGAGAGTTGCCAATCTGGGCAAAAGACAGAAGTGATAGAAGGTTTCTGAAGAAACTCACAGGGCCTCCAATAGCCCAACGTGGCCTGTGTTGAAACCTTCAGGTGAATGGTGCCTCTGTGTGAACTACAGAGTGGCCAATGAGTATGTGGATAAGATAGTGCCCCTGGTGGCAGACCCGTCCACCATTTCCAGTGCCTTTAAACCTGAACACCAATGGGTTTCAGTCATCAACATGACACAAGGCTTAGCGTCCCTCTTGCAGAAGAGGTGCAACCGGGGACAGCTTTCAATATTGAGGGAGATCAATATCAGTTCACTTGAACGCCAATTGGGCTTAAACAACTTCCCAAACACCTATCATCAGGCGTTGCGTAATCACCTACGCAAAATGTCTCCCATCACTTTCCACTTAAAGGGCAAGACTGCAAACATCTATGTAGTCAGTCGGTATGCACATGGCATGACTTTGGAGAGCTTTGGAAACAGAGAGGTTTCCTGTCAGCATTTAGAGATGCCCATTAAGAATGGAGAGCTGGTCAGGGAGCTCATGGAGGCCATCAGCTACCAAAAGGTGACAGTGATTAAGGTCAAAGGACACTCTCATGGAGTTTGAGTCGAGGTAACACTCTGGCTGACCAAGCAGCAGAACAGGCAGCTCGTGACAGAGAGACCATACAAGCGCATTTGTCCTCAGTCCAACCCGCATCCCCATATCAGGTTGATACTGTCACTGACCACAAGGTGATGCAGGCAGAGACTGAGAGGGGGGAGGTGTGGACATGGATGGAGAATGAGGCAGAAATGGACTCAGACGAGTGTGGCGACAAGGTCAGAAATGGGTTGCACCACAACGGTTGCTCTCTTATCTGGCAACACAGATTCACTCCACTGTTCTTATCATCCTCAGAGTAGTGGACTCAGACTGAAAGAATGAACCGTGTCATCTCAAGATACTCACATCATCAAGATACTCACAAAGTCATCAGGAGGGCGTGATTTGGCCCAACGCTTTGAGTCTCGTGCTTTGCTCCATTCGAACAACACAATCAGGAGATGGGCCTTAGCCCTTTCAAGGTCATCTGTGGCAAGCAGATGGTCATCTCACTAGTGATGTGTTGAGTGGTTACTGTGAGTAATTGAGCATGGCTGTGGCCAGGGCCCACAAACAGGTGCTGGAAGCATGGAGCGAGATCCCCGAGGGGGGACAGGCTCTAATCCCAGGCCAGTACGTGATGATGAAGAAGTTTTCAAAGAAGAGACATTAGATGCGAAGTGGGAGGGGCCTTATCAGACCTGGCTCATCACCCATACAGCAGTTAAGGTAGTAGGGAAACCCAACTGAAGCCAAGCTAGTCAATGCAAGGTGGTAGCGGCCACCAGACACAGATTAGACTGAGTACACCTCAAAGTAAACACACCCTCGTAGAATTGGATAAATAGTACAGCCAACCATTCCAGACACAAAGCATTGTGGTAGAATAGCGTTCAGGCTTAGCACCCCAAAACTAGGGACAGTCGTGGCAGCTGCTGTTCGAGCAGAGTCCTTGAGCTAAAGAACCATACGTTTAGGATGGGGGCCCACTCAGGATGAAGACGACAAATTAGAGAATTATGTCCCGTAATGTTCTAATTTGTGCCCACTGCTCGGATGACTGTAGCACTGCTAAAGGGCTAGAGAGAATGGGTGTTAAGATCGTAGGCAGGTTTAGAACGGAGCTTCCCAAAAGGTTGAAGTCTGGAATCGCAGCGGCCCTTTTAAGAAATTAAGCAATAAGGATTTAGCGAAACAATAACCTCTAGATCTGGTCTGAGTGAGAGAGAGATTGAGAGAGAGAGTGAGAGATATGCTATCACAATCAGAGTCGTGGAATGAATGATACTGTCACAGTTTTCTTGTGTTTTTCTGTGCTAACAGGTGGAGTTGGAGAGAAGGACTTACGGATTGACTTGGGTCACGATGGCCACGTGTGCTGGAGTTCAGCAGGGAGGACGACACTACTCCAGGTGGAGACGTCGACAAACCAAGACGGTTCACTTGAACTTTCACACAACACACCACATACAATAGCCTTTTCATCTCACATTCACAGCTTGCTGGTCGGGGAAAGGACGTCGATGCCAGTGATTGTGAAGTGTGTAGGTTATTGTCATACTGTGTGAATAAAACTCCAGGTTGCAATTGAGATATACTCATTAAGACGGGGAGAGGGGTATTGTGAAGTGTATTTTGCTAAGAAGGTTTTTTATCTCTGGGGCGGGGACGCTGAATTTGGAGTAATTTTCCTTTCACAGCAGAGATACACACAGCAATGAAAGAACGTCTCTCAGGGAGAAGACACGTCGATTTCGAACTCACAGACTAGAATTAATTGGTTTCAAGTTGCTATCATGAAGGGTTTGTGTCTTATCATCCTGTGGTTTTCCGTGATTAGACCAACACAGTCAGCCGTGGAAAACCTCTCTTTGAAATTGAGCTTATGAGGTAGCTACGTCAGTCATCACGTCAGTGATGTGTCATCATGTTTTGTGTGTAAGCAGATGCCAAACTCCCAAGCAAGCGGAGTGCCACAAATGGCACACCCCTTTAATTCTACTTTAATGCTACGATACATCAACTGTTCCAGGGAAGTAGAAGACGCTGATTTAGAAAGAGGGATTGTTCAGATGATGGTGTTAGATTCCACTCTGGACGGACATACAGAGAACGTGGGGTTAGGACCGCAAAAGTGGGCTCAGATCAGTTCACCAGTGTCTCTTCTGCAGAAAACCAAGGGCTGTTTTTGTCTACAGAGAGAGAGGGGAGCAGTGGATGTGGGGCACAGCCAGTGTCTGCATACTAAGCTTTGTACTGCTCCGAAATGTGGTAGATGGAACTTGCACACTAGGGGGGGTCTACTGGGTTTGGGGGGAGACTGCCTATACGGTCCTACCAAGGAACTGGACGGATTCTTGTTTGTTTGGGGGTTTACCTTTGGGGTGGTTACCCATCAGGATTGCTGGGAAGATCAGCGGTAGAGGTTGTAAAAGGGATAGTGGGAGAAAGACCGATTCAACATTCTGAAATCCGCCGTAGCCTACTAGGAGAGAGACGGCGGGGGGTTGTGGATGGCCTACTCACTCAACATGGGGGCTGGGAAGATAGTTTGCTTTTCTTTTTCGCGCATAGCGTGGGGGTCGAATTATTAGTGACGGACATTGAGAAACTTGCAGTGACGATCACTGATTTTCCATCCTTTTGAATTTTTTGAAAAACGATTAAAATCTTCTCCTTGGAACTTTCACCAATCTGCATGGAGTGTGGTAGACTCAATCTAGGGACCAATATCAAAAGTTCCATTTTGGCAAAGGATTGAAAAGTAAAAAGACAGACAAAATGAGCCAATGAAGATTGTGTAGGGCATGGCTTTTCATATAGAGGTGTATGACTTCTGAACTGCTTGATGGAACACCACAAAACGTTTGTAGGCAATAACCACCAATAAACTGAGGCTAATCCTCCATTATTGGCCCGATTAAATAAAATTGTGGCGCCAGAGAGCTCATTTCCGGTTTAGGCCGCCATGACGTTTTTTCCAAAACTTTGTAGAGTGGTGGAGGTGCATACAGTACCTAGTCACTGGAGAAAGATGAAGCTGATGGGCCACAGGATGGCGCTATAACAAGCTTAAATGCTTACAGTAATTAGTCCGGACAGAGACCCTCATGTATTTGTCATTTGTCTCCTCTTCCTCCCTCTCCTCTTCCTCTTCGTCCTCAAAACGCACGGACCCGACCCAGTGCTGCGCAGCAGCTATAATTGGACTTGAAATCTCTAGATTGAATTTTCATGTTGATATAAGCGTTTTTGTGAAAAGCCACGCATCACGCATGGCATCGTACATTTCATGGTATTTTCATTGACATTTTCAATAGCCACAGCTCAAATGAGGCGAGGTGGCGTGTTTCACTTGTTGCCTTTGATGTGTTTGTTGCGCTTGGCCCCCATTATTGCTGCTTGCAGCTATATATTTTATTTGTTTCAGGTTGGAGCAGACAATGTGGGGTCTAGGAGAGGAGAGGAGTTTAGAACTTGAGATTAAGATAAAAAAGATTAAGATTGAAAAAGTGAAGCTTGAGGTGGAGAAGTAGCCTAACCTATGAAACGAAGGCATCTCTGTCGGCCTATAACATCATTTATTTCCAGGCAAGGGTAATGATTCAACTAAAATGTACTTCTCTTTGTAGCCGGGACTACAACCTGAGTGGGGCTGTAGAAAGAGAATGAAAACACATGTGTAACATTAAAGGGCTAGTGCGCTATTTTGCACATTTAGCCCTATTTGTGGTCTGTCTAACATACAGTATAGTAAGTAAGTACGCTTTATTTATATAGCGCTTTTCACAGCACGGATGCACAGAGTGCTTTACAGTAATAAATTAAAATCAAAGGCAATACAATACAAGACAAAATTAAAACGACACAGAACAGAAAAAACAACATTGCGAGCAGCAATGAGTTATAGATGGCCGAAGGCCTGCCTGAACATGTATGTCTTAAGAAGTTTTTTGAACATGAGTTCAGTGGATGGCTCTCTCTGGGTGTGAAAACATGAACCTGAAACATAGAGATCATAATTTCACAGATCGTTAGCTGCAGTTTTTATGCGGGCTCTCACTGGGCTACAATGGAAGTCAATGGGGCATATACAGAGCTTGAAGCAGGAACAAATCATGTGCCTGAAATTGCTTTAGAGAGCGGGGAGAAGGGGTCTAAATGCATCAATCTGGTGCAATTTGAGAGTATCAATCAAGTATCAAATCAAGAAGCTAGAATAACAATTTCAAAGTTTTAATGATGAACTATGAATTAAGTTTTAATGAACTATGAATTAAATACAAAATCATGTCTCAGTGCATAGAAAAGAAGCAAATACTGGAGTAACTTCTAGTGCTTCCTTCTAAAATTAACAATACAAAATAAATGATTTTGAACTATTTAGGCCATACATGTCTGTTTAACAAACCTGGGCCCCGTACTACGAAGCTCGTCAAACATATCCAGGATAACTTTTCTCTAGCTCGCTCGAACCGGACAACCGCAATCACGGATAAACGGTACTACGACGGTGGCTATCAACTCGTTAAGTCGACCCAGCTGGTCAATCTAGCTATGAGCGCGTTCACGGTAAAAGGGGAGGTACTTGCTCGAAATGACCAATCGCATACCTTAGTAGTCTATGGGTATTCGGACATGGCCATGGACAAGGCAAACAATACGCATGACCAAGTTCCATCCACCGTATTTCACACAAGAAGAGCAATATTATAGAAATATGAACTATTGGCGCAACAGAGTCGCTACTGCCAAAGGCAGGAAGGAAAGCTGGAAAAATACTGCCTACGTTTTATCATTATCCTCCACATGAACACGAGTAGCCTAGGCTAGATCATTGGGCTATGCCTATTCTTATGGAGTGTAAAGCAATTGTAGCCTATATCAATATCTTATTCTTTCAGCTGCCACACCTAGACTGGCAATGGACGCTTAAATAAAGCAAATGGAGGCTATAGTTTTTAATAGTTTCAGGTTGGAGTAGACAATGTGATGTCTCTATTCATGGGTACCAAATGTAGTCCAAGATCTGCCATATTTGTGCTCTACACAGGTGTATCAGTTTGTCTGACTGCATAGGATTCTATGCAGTAGAGCCAATTAGACCACTTGATACACCTGTGGAGGACACAAAGATGGCAGGTCTAGGACTACATTTGGTACCCATGAATAGAGACATCACATTGTCTACTCCAACCTGAAACTATTAAAAACTATAGCCTCCATTTGCTAAGGAACTAAAACAGGCTATTAAGATGTTAAGATGGAAAAAGTGGCATTGGTGCTATCACAATTCAATTAAAATGTAGCCTACTTCTCTTTGTTCCTAGGAACGGGAGGCTAGTCTAATAAATCATCATTAAATACCTTTTTTTTTTAATGAGTGTTTTTACTTGGTTATCCGCATCACCCACAGCCTACACGAAACTGCAGGTAGGCCAAACGCAAGCCAGCGCATAGCCTACAGTCTACGACTGTAAATGCACAAAGCAAAATATGGCTCAAGCAGCTCTCATTCTGCAATTTTTCATATGATATCGGGGAAAGCCAAAAAGGGTTTGTCGGTTTGTAAAAAGTGTTCTTAAGAACCTCTCACTGTTCGCGCACTGCAGATTATTTTTTAATTCGCACACTGAAGTTCCATATAGAATCTTAAAGCAATACATCACGATATTTGGACCTTTACAAACATGTCTGGTGCTAATTCTCCAATTAGATTGACTAAAAGTAAGCTGAATCGTCCAAACAGTCTACTCAGAAAGATAATACATTGACATGTATTACCTTTTAAAACTCGCGCCCCCGGGACGCAGCATTCAGTCGGAAGTGCACATGCGCAACATTGTGCTTAAACAACACAGTAGTAGCTAACTATTCCGGCGTCTATGGATATCATGCGTTTTTTAGCTCAGTGATATTATGGTGGAGGTGAGAAAACCTAAGTGAAACATCACACAGGAAGCCATAAAAAGAAAAAGACCATCTGATAACGTTAAGACAGTACGACAGTGCACTTACTCGCAGAGCCTGTGGGGGCGCAGTTCTGAGAAAACCCGATAAAACGCTATGTATTGCTTTAACGTCCATATGCCTTTTTCCAAGTGAATTGATAGGTCGGCGAGCAATGCTTCATACGTTTTGATCCATAATGTGGAACTTAACCTGACCCGGAGCAGGTTAGCTCGGCAGCATAAGTTACCGTGGCAATATAGCACGGTGAAAAGTGAACCACCTTCGTGGTACGGATAAACCAGGCCAAGTTATCGTGCTAACCCTGTAATCCGGTTTTCCCTGGCATCCATCCTCCTGAGATAGCTTTTAGCTAACGTCAGAGATTTTATATAGAGAATATTTGCTAATGTCAACTCGGAGCTTCCTTGAGTGCCGTGCGCGTTATCTAACCTGAATGCTACAAAAACATGTTTAAGGCCCGCCTTTCTCTGCCTCTGATTGGCTAGAACTTGGTTACCTTGAGTAATGTGATTATACATTGGTAGTTGGAACTATCCCTTCACTTTGCTTTAAAACGACTGGTTAAATGACTGTTGCTCTGGAAATATGATAAAATATTCATGAGAAAATGCACCAGAATATTCCCGCGCCGGAATTCTGGCACCATGCCAGAGAACTTCAAGCCCTGCATATGTAAATGCGTTGAAAAACTATGATGAATGTGCTTTTCTGAGACGGGAAGCAGAGGGTGTAATCTTACCAGTCTCAGTATGCTGTCCTGTGAAATGTATCTCAATCTGTATATTTTTAGGTGTTTGGCATGACTTGCACATAGTCTTCCATGGGAGCAGTGAAAACAAGTGCCAGGGAAATGCTTATGTCTAAGTCATGCCAAAAATGTAAAAACATTCAGATTGCAAACATACTGTAAGCGAGGCCTAGTCAATTGGCGTACAGTATGATACTGCCATAGCAATAAATCACAAGGGAAAAATCTGTGGGACTGTAAGCAGACTGGCAAAAATGTCTCAGGCAGCTGACAAAAAAATATTCCCTCTTCTGTATTTTTCATATGATATGCTCGTCATTCGTGAAGCAAGGATCTTCCATCTCATACGTTTTGTTCCGTAATCTGGAACATAACCTGGAATGGATCCGGTTATCTCTGCAGCATAATTTACCATGGCGATATACTGTAGCATGCTAAAGAGTGAACCACTGTCATGACCCTGACAACCCAGGGTTATCCCTGAAGTTATCTAGCTAACCATGTAATCATGCTTCGTAGTAATAGGCCCCTGGCCTGCTAGAGTTGCTATACAACGCCATCTGTATAAGAATGAATGTATGCTTGTTAGTGTATCGTTCGGACTCCTTGCTGTATCCCTGCCTGAGAGCCACCGGTGTTTGTAAATACATACAGTGTATCCTAAAAAGGCTTAACTAAATACAGGTAGTTCTGTGTTCAAACTTTCTTGATTAATCTCACTTCAGTCGAGATCACTTTTGTCAAATTTGAACATTTATTATACATGCGGCATAATACATAGCATATGAATTTTGGCGGTGTGCTCTGTCTGGGGGGCCCCCTGCCTTCCACCGACGTGGAAAGCGCGTTAGCAGGGGGAGGCAATCTAGGTGTTCCCCCCCTCTGGGCCGCTTGGCCCAGAGAGCCAGAAAAGGGGGAATGGCATCTAGCCCCCTGCCTCAATGACGATCAGAGTGGGCCGCGATCGGGAAGACGCTCGGAGGTAACTCAGCCCACTAAGACCATCAAAGAGAGCCACAGGGGGACTGCTGTACATTATAGTCCCTGGCCCCCACAGGCCGACGCTTCGTGGGTTCCGAGGGAGATACAGCCTAGTGTCTCTGCCTCCATGGCGACCGGAGGGACCGCTGGATGGCCATTCGGAGACGTTTCGGCCCACGGTCACCACGGAGAGCCACAGAGACCAGCTAGTGTCTACTCTGGCATCCACTAGCCGACGCTAGTGGAATACCTGACAAACTTACCCCGGACAGGGGTGACATGACAACAGATGACATCGACATACGCAGGAGGAGCAGGGGAGGAGGTGGGGCGAGCATGCAATGCACAACCAGCAGTAATGGCAAGCGCGAACAATGACATGTTTTGACAGCTTAAATACATGCGCTCTAGTGAGCTGACCAATGCTATGACAGCTACAGTCAGCTGGTGCTGGCGTCATGCGTGACTGATTAACCTCTGCTGACTACCCCGGCCGTGACGTACGTGCCTCGCCTGAATTTACGTCGGAGACTTCATTCTCAGTCGTATATTTACGTGTAATGGTATCCCATGACATGTGTGTGTGTGTGTGTGTGTGTGCACGTGCGTGCCCTCAAATGTCTTGTTCAGACCAGGGAGCTGACCACCTCTCTCTCCCTCTCTCTCTCTCTCTCTCTCTCTTCCAGCCTCATGAAGGCAACCGGTGTACACCAGCTCTGTGTGTAAGGAACAGCACATTAGCACTCTACCTTAACACACCCACACACGCACCCACACACACGGACAATTGGCAACATGGACGATTATAAGGCAGCAGCATCTATTAGACAAGCGTTTCATTGTCAACTAGGCTGATAGACTTAATCATGGGGTTTTGTCTATGCTGGGACAAGGGACTGTAGATACAGTACAGAGAGTCCATCCATCCATCTTCATCCGCTTATCCGGGGTCGGGTCGCGGAGGCAGCAGCTCCAGCAGGGGGCCCCAGACATCCCTTTCCCTTGCAGCATCAACCACAGTACAGAGAGTGTTAATGGTAATCGTGTTTACAGCAAATCTATAGACCACGCCCGCGATATCATCACGGTTCGCGCTGAAAAACCTACTATTTTTTTGGTGCCAGTTCGGAACCAACTTTGGGGGTCCCAAACTCATTTATTTTTGGTCGAAATGCTCAGAACCGTTAAAAATTAGGTTCACGAACCACCGCCGAACTGGTTCCTTCTTGGTGGAAAAGGGCTATCAGATGGTCTCAGTGTACTCAAGCAAAGGATTTCTCCAGGACCACAAAACAAACAGACAGAGAGCAAAATACTTAGAAAACTCACTGAGACTTTATTTAATAAATATGGTCATACACATTCATGAAACAATTAGAATAGGCCTAAACTAAGATAAAAGCACCCTTAAGCCCCAAAGCACCCCATAAGGGGGGGGGGGGGGGGGGGGGAGGTATTCCCTGTACCGAGCCGCCCCTATAGTCACCCACCCACACTATCTGCTCTCCTCAGATAACGGCACTGCACCTGTGAGGAAGGTGAACCACTACACTCGAGCCTGGGCAACGCACCACACAAAATAGGCCCAGGGGGACACAGTGAATACATTCCTACAGGACACTCGTGCTACACGGCAGAAAAAACAGAGGGGAACACTGACAGCAGGGTGACTAGCTAAGGGGCGAGTGTGGGAAACAGGGTAGACCATCCCTCTTCCCTAACCTGGGTACGGCACTGGGCAACAAGAATGCCACTACTCCCACTACGGGAGCCTAGCTTATACATAAAATACGTACAACAACAGGACAAGTACAAAAAGGATATGAAGGCGGGCCGAGGCTGAGGGGTGGGAGGTCATCTCCCTTCCTCCCTCTCGGTCACCCCCTCCAACTTTGGGGCCGAATTATATCCACTTGCGGTCTGGGAGGCAGCCAGGATACTTACCGCCACAAGGGCGGGGCTACTGTACGAATAGCGTCCCCCTGGTCACTTGAAACAGCACAGCCACGACAATAGCAGACTCCCGCAGTCCGTGTAACGTCACATAAAGCCGATCAGGAAACAATGTAGTGATCGGTTCAGTTCGTAGGCAGAGTATTCCGACAGCATTTAAGCTCCACTCACCCACAAATTGGGGACAATGTCAGCAACGTCAGGGGTATTCAACAACAGAAGAAAAGCATCTCTCCACAACAACAGAGCACCCAGAACTCCAGTAGGCTATTCCAAGTGACTGTAGTTGCAGCGCTTCACAGTGTCCCGCGTTCGTCCTGTCCGGCAGTCATTCATCAAACCTGTCCATGTTCCTCTGCCTCTTGTGTAATTTTTTCGGGGTTCGCTGGTCCAGCCCTCACTCGTGTGTCAGCCAATCCCCGGTCCGCTCGCCATGCTGTCCCTAGGAAGCGAGAGAAAGACACGCCCATTGGCGGAATCCACAACTTCCATCCATACGTCCTGACTAATTGGTTCTCCACTTGCCTGACGCCATTTGTTCCAGCACACATCACTCCCAGCGTCTCCTGGGTGACCATAGGCCCCTCCTCCAGACTCAATCGGCGGCACCAGCGTCTCTGCCACCCGGAAGACGCTCGCCTCCTCAGCCAGCTCGCCGGGGACCCCGTATCCACGTCCATCTGTGCGGCCTTCCGGGGATGCCTGGTGAGGAGATAATTAACGAACGTAGCACAGCTCTGCCAAGAGGAACAGCAACTCGAACAGATAAACATCCACTCGCCTGGCAGCCCGCCAAATGGGCTTATCGATTCCTCACCAGACCACCAACTCCAACCCGGACTAACCCATCCCCTGGTAGGTCCGCCTCTCCGGATACAACACACACACTCCCACGCACACACACACGCGACATTAGCTCATCCAAAGTTGTTGGCCGTACCTAACAGGACCGAGAGGGGCTAGTGGGGGCTACGTAGTACCTGGGGGCGGAGCCACATTAGTTATGCACTGGGAGGAGCACAGAGACTCATGGGACTGTTTGTGTTCCTGTTGGAATTGTAACTGATGTGTACAGTACATGTTCTGATCGTTGTTACTTGTGATGTGATTTTTGTTTGTTTATCAGTTCCAGAATAGCCTAAAGTTAGCGTCAAGTTAATTTGCCATGCCCGAGAGTTAGCTCAGCTAGGCTTTCAGCAATTCACAGACAGTAGTTTTGTGTGGAATTACTAAAGAATAGACAATCAGATCAGATCAATAGTTATATTGGAATTATTTTTTCTTACTTTTCCATTACGGTCTCTTTATATCACTACAATCATTATACCAGTGTTAAACTAGTGAAACAAATATTCTAGCATGTTTTAAAACATACAAATTGACACCAAGATCATTCAAATGGTCCAACTACCATGAAAAATGGCCATCATCTTTGATTTTCCAATGGGCAATCAGGCAGATTTGATCAATGAGTCCTGGAGAACAACCAAGCCCAATTTCATGCTTGTATCATAATTTGCACAGTTTTTCTGCTATCCGCTCCACTATGAGGAAAGCATGTCAGAGACTGTACCACCTCGGACAACTGAGGAAATTCAGAGCATCCCACCAGATTCGACGGAGCTTCTACTCATTCAAGATTAAGAGCATCCTGACTGGGAATATCATTACATGGTACAAGAACAGCAGCTGTCTAATCACTAACTGGCTGTCATGCTCATCTATGCAGTATGCTGATGATACAGTTGTTAGGGTGGGTGGTGGAGGTTGGAGCCAAAATGCAGACGGCAGGCAGTGCTGGTTCAAAAAGGGTATTTTAATTATAAAACTCAAAAAAGGAAACACAGGGAGCCACACACTAACATAAACAATGAATAGACAGAGAGCAAAGGAAACAGGAGGGCATATATACAGGGATAACAATCAAGGAACAACGTACAGGTGTGCAACGAGACATAACGAGACAGGTGCAGACGATCACCCAGACAAGGACATGGAGGGATTCCAACAAGACAGCAACACAAGGACAGAGGAACAAGGACACAAGGGAAGGGAACAGGGAACACGGCTGGGACAGGGAATGGGACTGGGCAGAAAACTAGAGGGGGGAGCTAGAGGACCAGGAGTGGAGAGGGACTGGACTGACGTGGGACTAGTGAGGGACAGGTGTCTATGAGGGACAGGTATCTAGAGCTGGGTCTGGGAGTACACAAACCAACATAGAAGACAAGACAACGAACATGAGACCAAACACACAAGGAGGCAGAACAAAACCAGGTGACAATGTGATCAGTGCACAAAAGTCTCTGGGGGTGGTGCAGGGGCAGTCACTGGGAGGGGAGGTGCTCAGGGTCCAGGAGGGTCCAGGGGGCACAGGAGCTCAGGATTAGGAATCCATGCCGGGAACAGGGCGAATCAGGGGTCCGGGGCATGGGTGAGGGTTTGGACTGGGAGCGAGCAGAGTGGACCAGGGGTCCGGGGCGGGGGTCTGGACTGGGAGCAGCGGGCGAGCAGAACAAACCAGGGGTCCGGGACAGGGGCGAGGGTCTGGACCGGGAGTGAGCAGAGTGGACCAGGGGTCCGGGGCAGGGGTGAGCAGGGCGAACCAGGGGTCTGGGGCAGGGGTGAGGGTCCAGACTGGGAGCAGGGGGCGAGCTGGGGCGGACCTGGCCCGAACCATAACAACAGTTGTCTATTGTATTGCGGATACTGTTCAAGAAGCCATTGAGAACCTGCAGCTTACTTTTATGTGCTGTAAGAAGCTCTCACCAATCTGAAACTAGTCCTTAATCCAAGCAAATCTAAGTTTATGTTGTTTTCTAGAGCCAGGGTTACTAATTATGATAGGCTCTATTTATTAACAGCTAATCACGTATTGAGAGTCACTGAGTACAAATATCTTGGTCTGTGGCTGGATGATAAACTTTTCAAGTTTCTTGAAGACAGTCTAGCCTCTAAGCTGCGGCAGAAAATTGGCTTCCTGTACAGAAACCGTCCTATCTTTCCTATGTTCAGCAGGAAGAAAATTGTTTAAGCTGTCTTCTTATCAGTATTAGACGATGGTGACACAATCTATAGACATGCTTCTGTGACTACCCTGAAACCCCTAGACTCTGTCTACAATTCCACCCTAAGATTTATTACGGCTGATAGTTATGACACTCACCACTGTGTTCTTTATGATAAGGTAGGCTGGTCTCCTCTCTCCTTAATGTGTAACTATCACTGGTATTTGTTTATTTTCAAAGCCCTTATTGGTAAACTTCCACCATACATCTCTTCTCTTCTCATTTGGACTGGAGCCTTGGTACCTACCAGACCTGATCAAACGATGGGCTTGTTTTTAGGGTTCCTCGAGTGAATTCTGAACTTGGTAGAGCTGCTTTTTTCCATGATGCTCCTTATACCTGGAATACTTTACAACCGACTGTAAAGATTGAGGTACTTCCTTCAGTCACAGAGTTTAAATCCATGGCTCTTGACATTTGTACTTTGTACTCTGTAACTATTTTTAATTATTATTATGATTACTATGATAATAATAATAGTAATCCTAATAATAATAATAATAATAATAATAATTACTATTATTATTATTATTGTATATTGTATTTGTTCTGTTATTTGTGTATTTCTGTGAACTCGTCAACACTGTAAATGAGGGAAACCTCAGTGCTTTACGAGTATAAATAAAGGTTTGAAATGAAATGAAATAAAAGGAGTACACTGAGTATACTGTCTT
Organism: Borostomias antarcticus; assembly: GCF_949987555.1. Taxonomy (NCBI): domain Eukaryota; kingdom Metazoa; phylum Chordata; class Actinopteri; order Stomiiformes; family Stomiidae; genus Borostomias; species Borostomias antarcticus. The sequence goes on from NC_140234.1 coordinate 18,035,007, forward strand.
TACAGGGAAAGAATCCATCTTTTAAGTCGACCTGCCAGTCTTACTGGAAAACATACAGTATGCTGCTGCAGAACCCGACCACACAGCACCACTCCCTCCCTTCCTCCCTCCCTCCCTCCATCCATCCATCCATCCATCCATCCATCCATCCATACATCCATCCATTCCCCTCTCCCAGACTTACTCCCACATACACACACACACACTTTCTGAGACTTTTTTAGATTTTCTTCCCCTAACGGCTGCATAATATTTACTCATCCATTATTAAACCTCCTCATTCCCCCCTCAGTGAGAGAGAGAGCGAGTGAGCGAATGAGCGAGCGAGAGAACGGGGAGGAGAGGAGAGGGAGAAAGAGAGAAAATGATTAAGGGTGGAGCGGTGTACCCTCTTCCAGTGGTCAGTCTATAGTCAAAATCAGAAAACTATTCCAAAGAGAGTGGCGATCACACCAAATGTGTGTGTGTGTGTGTGTGTGTGTGTGTGTGTGTGTGTGTGTGTGTGTGTGTGTGTGTGTGTGTGCGTGTGACAGTACAACGCTGGGAGCACAATCGCGCTATTCATAATATATCATGGCTTTATTCATGGAAATTTGTATCCGGTGCCAAAAAAATCTTTACAGAAAGACTCATATCCTTGACCCTGCCTGAAAAGATTTGCAACACATGTACAGCACGCACACACACACACATGCACATGCAAACCGAGCAGAGGGAGAAAGAGAGAGGGAAAGAGAGAGACTGCATAAAGTAGAACCAAGCTCTGACTGCTCTATTTCAAACTGCTCAGGCATCACAGCTTCGTCTCTGGGACCGATCCACATCAGCAGGGTCGATCACCTCATCGCTGCTGTGGAAAGGATCATTAAAAACACATATGCTTTTCTAATCAGAATCCAAAGGCTGTTTCCTGTTCCCCAGAGCTGGGTAATAAGATAGTATGATGATTTACTGTATAGGTGCTGCATGACATGACAACATAATAGTGTCTAAGGGCTACTTGCAGCTTCTAAAGGTTATTTTGGCAGTGAGAGGTTAGAGTGACAGGAAAAGAGAATTAAATACAGTCATCCGTGTGTGAACATAGACACACACACACACACACACACACACACAATCCCTTAGAGCTTGTGAGTGTTGTGTTGTGGGCCAGGCCCAGTTTTGAGATACTCCCAGAATTCCTGGAATACTTGAACCGTATCCTCCATTTTCTGTGCCTTCGAAACTATTCTTCAGAATAACAAACTGTAACTCTTCACATATACGAGGGACAAGGGTTCAGACTTCAAACGCTGGCCTCAGAAACACTGTCCACAGGGGGGCTATGAAACCCAGGGGTACTGTAGTTATGTTTGGACAATTCAAGTCCTCATAACACGAAAGAAAATAGGCTGCTACCGAGGCTACTGTTGTCAATTTTCCGGTGGCTTGTTCAATTCTTGAGGTTCACCCCACCCCCCCCCCCCTCCCCCACTGAGTTGACCACTGGTCTGGTAGTAACTGGTCGGGTGAAAGCAGAGAAGAGGCTCTGTATCTGCACTTTCCAGAAGGCACTGAGAGAGTTGGAGAAGACAGTCAAGGAGAGAAACATTCAAAACATCTCTCTGTGAAACTCCTAGTCATCGCTATAGATAAGAATGCATTTACAGTAGCTACATAGTTAAATACATAGATGGATAATTTTGGCCTCCAAGGGAAGAGTCTCTCCACAGCCATGTCAGGTCACAGATCTATACCCAATGCACAAACAATGTGGGTGAATATGAATCTACGGACTCTAATGTAAGAAATTGATGCTTACGGTCTCTGTCAGGAGCTCTGTCCAATCAACTTGTACTTTGCTCCACTGGGTCACAGGGAGGTGCGGATACAAGGAGAGTTCTGCTGGGCTAGACCTGGTCCACCATGTGTCCCTCTCACCCTCACTCATGCTCTTTTACCAGGGTCATGAATAAAGCCTGTTAGAGCCTGACCTTCTGAGAAGCTCTCTGGCAGGAGGAGAGCAGAGCAGTGCTGTGATAGGAGGCAGTGTTAAATTTGTCCACGAAAACTATGAGGAAAATTATTCGGCAACGACCTTGACGAGATGATAACTCAATAATAACTAATTCATGATGACTGATAGCAGTGCAGAGCAAAGCATTTAGGAAAAAAGCATAGCCACTTTCTGGTAAAGTAGAGATACTGACACATGGAAACTCTTTGCTTGGACCTGAACACACTGATCAATGTTCATAGGCTTTTCATTGTCACCAGAGGAAATGATTCAGACAATTGAAGTGTGTGTGTGTGTGTGTGTGTGTGTGCGCGCGCGCGTGCGTGCATGCGTGTGTGCGTGTGGGCGTGTCCCCAAAGAGAATATATATCTCTTTTCATCTCATCCACTGACCTCGTTGGTATAGCGAGCTTTGCTTCCTGTATTGACCTAGAGGTGGGCATCTGATATCCATACCCATCTGTGGTTTCATAACAGGCAAGCACACAATACCTCATAGAACTGACGATGACCCATGTTAGAGTCCAGTACACCCCACGGCCCACGTCTACACCCACAACACCCAGGGTCCTGCTGAGAATATAGTTTAGTTTTGGGGGTCATCCCAACGTCCCAAATGTCAAAGGGATCGACCCCCTGCGATCCTTCACCGACTGGCTCAGATTCTCACCCTGACCTTCCACGACGGCCCTGTCTACTGCCCCGTGCTAATAATAACCTCAGGCTGGTGGGAGGTGATAAGACTTGTCAGGCTAAAGGGGTAATTAACTTCAGCCCCTGAGGCAATTAACAAGCTAAATGAAAGAGGAGCGGGAGTCATAACATGGAAGGACTCGCACACACACACGCGCACGCACACACACACACACACACACACACACACACACACACAAGGATCTGTCCCACCTTCACCACGCAGACCCACAATGTCTCTAGGCCAGTGGTTCTCAAATGGTGTGTCGCATGAGGCAGGATCCTAGGTGTGCCGTGGGATTTCGTGACAACACAACCGCACATTATCATTGCAATATTCATACAAAAAGTTATGAATGAATAATCCGATCAAGTATCGGTACAGTAGCATAGCATTCATGTTGAATTCACGTCTTTTCTTAAAGCAACAGTACGCA
>NC_140234.1:18043132-18068132 GCF_949987555.1 Borostomias antarcticus
CTCAGCTTAACTGTATAAATGAACTGCATTCTCTACTCTGCTTTCCTGGGCTTTTAGCCTAATAGCCTAAGCATTGCCACCACCAACACCAAGCTATGCACTATAGTGAAGCCATTTTTTGGTCATTTGTTTCTGTGGACTGTCTCTGCTGCCTACAGTACGTGTTGTTCAACTGGGCCTTGGCTACAAGCAGGATGACATCCGTCTGGCAGGAGATCTCCTTTAAAGACCTGTTTATAGCTCATCAGCTCCCTCGCACGCCCCACTCCCCTTTCATATAAACACAGGGAGGAGTGTGTGTGTGTGTGTGTGTGTGTGTGTGTGTGTGTGTGTGTGTGTGTGCGTGTGTAGTTTGGAGTCAAGCACCACAAAACATGGGCAGGGGGGCAGAGCCAGCATATTACCCTACCTTTCACATTCAGCTGCATTTGAACATTATTTCATTGGGAGCGAATACTGTAGTCTAGCCTGGAAGCCAGACTTCTGCGTATAATCGGGACTAAATGAAAAACTGATAGGTAATACGCTCTGCCGTTTGTGTAATAAAAACCTCTGTCATTAAGAATTGGAATATAGTCCAAATAAATCGCACCTTCTGTACCAGATATGCTACCGACAGCTCGCTAGAGTGCAGGACTCTTTAGCAATACTTGAAAAGTAGAAATCTGCAAACAGTGACCAATCAGAGGCCAAACCAGCCTCCCCTCACAGCCCACTATCTGCGTGGGCCCATCAGCATCTGGTTGAAAATCCGATCGGATTCTCATTGGTCACCATGAATATCGTAGCTTGTTCCCAGAAGTAGCTTGTTCCCTTGCCATAGTGAGAGCTTCTGGGTACTCAGTGTGTGTGTGTGTGTGTGTGTGTGTGTGTGTGTGGTTGTACCTATAGGCATAGTGGGAGCTAAGGACCAGTAAGCAGTTTAAACAGCATAGATAAGGAGAATGGAGGGAGACAAGGAGGAGGACAGAGAGACAGCTGGTAAGATGATGATGATGGGGGGGGGGGGGGGGGGGGGGGAGTGCTGGGTCGAGGCAGGCGAAGGGGAGGGAGGGATTGAGGAGGAATTCAGAAGGGGGTAGGAGGACGGGGGTTAAGCGCACGCAAGCACGCGGGTTCGGAAGAGGGGCGGAAAGAGGCCGGACGGCCGTCTCTCTGGCCGATGCTCAGGAACGCCGTTAAGCCGTTTGTAGAGCCAGCAGGCCAGTGAGGGCGCTGGAGGCTGGCCAAGGCTGTGACGGAGAGATGGAGGGAGGACAGGCAAAGGGGGAGAAATGAGAGAAATCAGATTGAGAATGACACGGAGAATTTCGACTAAGCCTGCAGAAAAACCCGGCATCTGTAGACAATCGTTCATGCGGAACAGCTCTTGTTTATTTCGTTTCGCAAACAAAAACACAGATGAAAGACGTTAGCTGGTGTTAAGCAAAGTATTGGAGACGCACTCTCCTCAGGGAAACCGCACCCTTGTACGTGTCTTGTCCATCCCATCCTGTTCACTACCCAGCGCCTCTCTGTTTTCATCCCCTCTTATCAGCAGCACATCTGTTTCACACACCACTGTGTTTCCTTTGCAGATTCCGAGGTTGATATGAGCCAGGTGTGTGTGTGTGTGTGTGTGTGTGTGTGTGTGTGTGTGTGTGTGTGTGTGTGGGTGTGTGTGTGTGTGTGTGTGTGTGTGTGTGCGTGTGTGTGTGTGCGCTTGCGTGCGTGTCCATGTGTACAGTATGCGTGCATGTGCGTGTTTGCACACGTCTGCTTTTGTGCTTGCCTGTGTGTAGATGTGTTTTTGTGTCAACAAAGAGAATGTGAAGACTAGAAATAATAATAAAACAGTCCTCCCCCTCAGTGCATCAGGAAGCTGAGAGACCCAGGAAGATTGAAAACAACTGAGACAATAAAAATGCAACAGAGTGAGGCTGGACAGACCAGACCAACAGAGACCAGAGCACTGACACAGACTGACAGGGACAAACATAACCCATCCTGTTAACATTCACTTATCCAGTCATCCTATAAACCCCAGATTATGAACATTGCTGCGGGGAACACTCCCCCTGAAACACAAAGCAGGTGGAGACATTCTTCCGGAGTCCAATCCAGATGTAAAATCCTGGAGGTTCGAGGCCTGGGGGTTGTGTGTGTGTGTGGGGGGCGGGGGGGGGGGGGGGGGGGCATGGCCCAGCCCAGATGTGCTGGTTGAAGGAGGCTAGGGGAAGCGGGGTCATGGAGGAGCTGGGGGGGGGGGTAGGGGGGCAGGGTGTTGAGAGGATCATGGCGAGTGTCAAGCCCAGACCAGAATTGCGGGGGGTGGGGGGGGGGGGGGTTACTTGAGGAAAGTGAGGGTTGGAGACGGATCAAGTCCAGATTTTCGGGGGCCATTGTTCTGTGCTGTGGCGATTTGCCCGTTTCTCTCCTCTGTCTGCCGAAAAGACAGGAACGGCAAGAAAAGGAACAGAGAAGAGAGGGTGATTAAGAACAGAAAAAGGAAATGGGGGGCGGGGAGCGAGAGAAGATGACAGAGATGGAGAGAAGAACACCAGTGGGATCGTTACAATTTAATCTTCTTCTCCGAGAATCCAATTTAGATCCAGCCCTCATCGACTACCCAGGCCACCTATGGCTTCTCCCCCACTGACCCTAGTCTAAGCTGGTCTGTGAGTCAGAGACCCCCTCCTGCTGCACCCCGACATGGCGACAGGTAAAGAGGGTGGTGATGCCAGAACACCCGGGCCTGCCTACCTGCTGAGAGTGACCGTGAGAGAAGGAGGTATAAGGAGAGAGAGAGAGAGAGAGAGAGAGAGAGTAGAGCAGGAGAAGTTAAAAGGAGAGACTCCCGGTTCTCCGCGTGCAGCAGAGCGGCTGGGGTCAGACATGAGCGTCCTGCCACTCAAACTCTGTGCCTGAGGCAGGTGGGGGAGAGAAAAGGAGAGACGTGGGGCTGGGGGGGGGGAGAGAAAGAAGAACGACGACAGTTTGGAGCACAGTGTGTGTGTGTGTATCTCCAGACTTACAACCTCTTGCCAAAGGCATTAAGACAGAGCCCAGCAGGTACGGCACTGCTAAACCCCGGAGAACAGTCCTCTAAGTACGTCTCCAGCAGCGAGAGGGGACATTATACCGCTGTGGGCTTAAACACTTCAACAGAACAGAGGGAAGGAGGGAAGGAGGGAGGGAGAGATAAGACAGCTTTTAGCTTTCCTGTATCCTCACCTATTCAAACCTCAACACCCCCCCCCCCCCACCCCACACACACACACACACACACAAACTCTTGGACCTACTGTATACAGTAAAGAATGTGCCCTGCGACTCAAGCTATGGATAGACATGTGCTCCCTTATACTGCAAAAGAAAACAAACAGTCCCAGACAGAAACAACCACAGTAGCACTAACATTTACACAGCATCTAAAAGTCGCTGCCAGCTCTGTCCCTTCCTGTCCCAAACAGACTGCTGTCTCCCCTCACTTTGTTTTCCCTGGACCCTAATAGACCCAGGCGGACCTTTTTGGCGTGTTTTTCAGTCGACTACCTCAACAACGGCTGGCACTATCTGTTCTGGCCCATCACTCCAAAACATGCAAACCAGGGGCTAACAGAGACCCGCTGTAGCCCACGGCTGATGCCTACCACACTGTGACGTCATCAAGCACTACCTCCTGCAAAAGTCTGCGCCTGGGCATTGGTATCATACTGGATCTTGGAATTTCATGTTTATTAGCCTAGTATTATTTTTAACCAGAAAATCTGATATTTGTTTGAATTACATGTCACTATTGTATGCTTGTACAGTGAGACTAATAAGCAGTTAAATCCCATATGCTGTGAGATATCCTGCTCCCCTGGTATAATCTGACACCAGTTCCGTTATTCCCATATAATGTTGTGAGATATCCTGCTCCCCTGGTATAATCTGACACCAGTTGAATAAATCCCATTAAATGTTGTGAGATATCCTGCTCCCCTGGTATAATCTGACACCAGTTCCGTTATTCCTGTATGGTGTTGTGAGATATCCTGCTCCCCTGGTATAATCTGACACCAGTTCCGATATTCCCATATGGTGTTGTGAGATATCCTGCTCCCCTAGTAAAATCTGCCACCAGTTCCATAAATCCCATAAGATGTTGTGAGATATCCTGCTCCCCTAGTAACCAGTTAAATCCCTCATGCTGTTGTGAGATTTCCAGCTGCTGACATTATCTGACACCAATTAGCGGGCTGTGGAGATGACAAACCATTGATCTGTACGGTTTGGCTGACAAAAACTCTACCAGCTGTGTTCCTTTGAGTCTGATATCAGAGCCTGATTCGAGCTAAAATGGAGAAAAAGAAAGGGACACAAACACAAACTGGATGGAGGGAGATACACCCAAAGCAAGACACCAGAAGAGGCAGAGGAGAGCAGGATGTGATGCTGAGAGTGAGAGACTGGCTGCTGTTTATTTGTAGAAGGTTTTCTGTTGTCAGCCCCCGCCTGCCTGTCAACTGACAAAACTGCCAATTTAGACTTCACTACAGAATGACAGGAAAGCTGAGGTGCTATCTACAGTCAGAACTGGTGTGTGTGTGTAGGGGTGTGTGTGTGTGTGTGTATGTGTGGAGGAGAGAGAGAGACACAGAGACTGCTTTGTAGAGCAAATCTTGTACCAGAGTAGACTAATGTTGTGCATGTGGACGGCGAAATATCTCACCCCACAAAACAGTGGCTCACATCATGAGGTGGCTTCTGGACTCTATTCCTCCACCATGCACCCAGAACCAGGGTGAAAAACATCACAATGAGTGTTTTATATAAATAACCTGCTTTACAGGACCACAGGCCCCTCAGTAGCGGGTGTGTGATGTCATCAGCCTGGGACAGAGAACAGGAGGGCCATTATTTGCTCTGCGGTGCGGTAATGTTCACAGCCATAAAAACTGGTGATGCAGGCAATGAAACAGGAGGAGACTTTAAAAAGGTCCAGAGTGAGTCTATGTGTGGGAAGGGGAAGGGGGGGGTGATGGAATGTGTGTGTGTGTGTGTGTGTGTGTGTGTGTGTGTGTGTGTGTGTGTGTGTGTGTGTGTGTGTGAGAGAGAGAGTTTGATTAGTTTCAGGGTGATTGTTCTCCCATTTCCGTTTTGTAAGGTCTGAACTTTTTACAGTGGCAGTTGAACCTGCTAACTGCTAATTAAATGAAAAATACAGTGGCGGGCCGTGCATTTCACACCTAGGCCTTCAGTGATGTCCTACTTAGTCCGACTTCAATAAATACCTCTCATAATATCATCATTTATGACACCACGTGACCACGGCTGGAGAAATAGTATACAGAAACAGTGTTAATGTTTCTGAAACACACTTAGGCACGACTGGGCATTGCATCACCTCAATTGTGTTACAAAACGGGCTATTTTCCAGCGCATTTAAAAATCAATAAACCCGCATCAGCAATTAAAAAATATCTCTACGTGGTAGGCTACTGTCAAAACTACAAAATAAAAGGGTTTTTAAAATTATCTGTCCAAAAAGTTTTAATAAGTCCACATAGAATACAGGCAAGCTATAACAAGATTGTACACTAAATTGCAAAATCGCAGTTTAAAATCAGAAAGACAACAAACAAGACGGCCACATAGGCGACAGCCAGCGACACAATGAAACACAATGACACAAGTCTCTTAGTACAACCACACAGCCGCGCCAGCGTGCCACATTATTTACATACATTGCAGGAGTAAACCCTACCTAAAATAACATCTGGCACATGAGGATTTATCTGATCTATTATGGATGGACATGAATTGGACCAGAGCATTTTCACTGGGCTATCCGTAGGCTATCCTTCTTCTTGTTGTTGTTTTACGGCCGTAAGTGAGTATCCAATCACAGGAAGCGTACATGTCACGTTCAACGTGAGGCCAGCTAGAAGGCCTGCTATCAACAACTCGTGATCTGATTGGCTATCGCAACTGTCTATCAACTGTATGTGCCCGTTCATTTCCATTGCACAGACGCCCGCATTGTTGATTCTGAAGGCCTCAGGCAGATTTCATACAGCCTGGCAACACAAACTAGCTGAATTCTGATTGGATAAAAACTCTAACTTAAAAACAACACGAACATGAAGAGAATATGAAGAATATTTTTATATATTTAGGGAAAGTAAATTCAAAATTAAATTAACCTTTATCAAATTATGATCATGATTTATGTTAGGCCAGCAGAGAAGGCCTTGCTGGCCCTGACGGCCCACCACTGGAAAAATAGCAACACATTTAAATTCAACTCAATATGAATTGAGTCCAAATGAAAATCAGATGTTGCCACTGAAGTAACCCAACCCACTGTGAAGTAACCCACTCGTGCCTTGCTATACCATGAACTAGACATGGAAAACTATATTGACAGAACATTGACTGAATACACAATGTTGCGCCAAACTTCATGCTAAATTGCTAAAGCGAAGATACTGTAGCTACTTACAGTATACAGTATCTGAGGCCAATTTAATGTCATTACAACATGATTACAACGTGAGTTCAACCTCTAGACACCATTACATCCACCCTGTGAGTGGGCCGATCTCGGCAGGGCTGAGGTCAGTGTTCCGTTCAGACACTGCGACAGCGAGCGTAGACATTAGCTGGCGGTCAGCTGACCTCCGCCTGGCTTTTTATGCGTCCCTGAGGAGGGAAGAGCAAGTCGTATCGGTTGCACTGAGAAGGCCTGACAAAAACAAGCTCGAGAGTCAGCCGGCCGCGCAATGAAATATAGCTGCAGCAAGGCAAAGGTGTGTGTGTTTGTGTGTGTGGACTGCACTAGTGAACAAAGCAAAATAGTTAGCATTGTTTAAACACTGGGCCACTTCCTTTGTGGCTGGGGGGGATTATAATTCCTGTTTGAGAGGAAAGAGGAACTGATGATTAAACAGCCGCTCACACACACCTATCATATGTCAGCACAGGATAACTGCTGCAGTGCTTATGTTAATATGCAACCCAGAAAGGGAACTAAGTCACTAAGTTTCCTCTGAACAGTATACACCACTGCTGGGGTATCAGATCTGTATCTGGGAAAGCTCTTCACTTCTCGTTACATTGACAGTGAAGTGACGGCCATGTTGTGGTCACATCTGGCAGGTTATGGGGAGGTTAGCTCCCCCGGGTGACCAGAGCATGTTCAATGTGTTTGTGACACGTTTATCCAAGACGTCATGACTCTGACCCTGTCCTGGCTGGGTTGAATTGTTTTCGTGCCAGTGGATTTGCAGCAATATGATTTCTACATCAGCGAAGAACTCAATGCAAGTGACTCCATCTCAGGTGCCTAGGCATGGATGGGCCTGGATGGGCCTATAGGCCCAGCTACATCCAAGTCAGGCCCAACAGAGCCAACCGGCCTTATTTTGCATAACGGTAATATTAACATTATAATATTTGGTCTGCATTTATTAGATGAATATAATAAATAAAATATAATAATTATCTACCCAGCTACTGTAGCAATCTGCCGCCAGCGGGAGATATATCGGTGGTGGCTTTCCTTCTTTCCTTTCCTTCCTTCTGCTAGCTTTTTTCTGGCAGAATGCCGCTGGAGGAACTCTAGTGTATAGCCTTCGGAAGGCCGCCGAGATTTTACCCCCCTCTGAGTAGCACATCAGCGCTGGAGTGTCACGGGACGGGCCGGGAATGTGTCACCAGCGCGCTCTGATCAGCCGTCCACCGCTGCGCGCTCTACCAGAGCGTTGCCGTGGCAACGTCGTACCGGGTCTCAATCCCGAATCGGCGCACCTGGGGGCCTCATTTATAAAACCTTGATCAGAATTTGCGTAGTCTACTAAGGGTTGCGGACATGCACAAGTTCCAAAAGGTACGCACAACGATTTTCCAATATATAACGAAGTGCACACGCACGTCCCATGCCGGTTCCCCATTATAAATCTCAATCAACTCTAAACTTGGCGCACATGAGCGTGCGTTTTGTCCCACCCTCTTAATGCCCATAAATGCCTATAAATGGTCAGTGAAACGCCTCCAATTCACAGAAATCGATACAGCCCAAATCTAATGCCGTGTTCCAGATAGGATTTTGAGCCCGTAAGTTACAAGTCACGACTCACAAATTCATAGCATTCCAGGCAAATGAGTGCGTGGAATTCTGGATAAATGTAAACAAGCCAATATGGCAAAAGCTTGAGATTTGGCACACTGTCAGAGCTGGCAAGCTAAACATTGTATGCCTAATTTCGCTATGCTAAGAAATTGTACGTTACATAATTTTATTTATTGACATCATCAACTTTTCGTCGTTTGCATGGTCAAGTTCAGGTTTACCTTAACGTTAGCTAGCTAGCGCTAGCTAGCACTAGCTATCTCTTGTCACCATATTTGGGCATCATTACATACACATAGCAGATTGAAGTGCATCATTGTTTGTATTATTTTGATTACAACATACTAATTTACTTTACGTTGCCCTAATGTCGCCGTACCCATTTTGTTTAGAGGGCTGTGTGACGTCAGAGAGCACAACTGGGAGTACATCGATCTGGTAGGAGTACACGGGTGGGAAGTTACGGGTTTGACTGCCATTCCAGTGCATTTTCACGTTTAGAAGGTTGGAAAAACACGGGTTACGGGTTGCCTGGAACGCACCATAACATAGCAAAGAAGCTCATGAGCCACTCGTCGTCATTGGCCAGTAGCAGGGCTGCCAAGTTTGACAAAAAGCTTGGAGTGAGATGTATCCCCTTCCCCGTTAATTTTATTGTCATGCGAGTTGTTGACAGGGGGGTTCTCCATGTGAGAATTGTGAAGTCTGGCGTGAGAGCGTGAGAAGAGGCTGAAATGCGTGTGTCTCACGCTCGATGCATGAGACTTGGCAGCCCTGCAGTAGGTCTTGCCGGTCCCTGAAGACTCACTCTCTCCGAATGCCTTCATCCACATCATCAAGCAGCAGTAGGCAGTAGGCCTATAAAGCAGCAATTGTGCGTCATTACGCATTGGAATTGCATGCCTTTTTATACCCACCCACGGACATTATTATATGGAGCAGGTGCGATTGTCACGTGATTGATTGATTGATTTAATTTCACCGAGGTAAAGTTGGTTTCATGTTCGACATTCATCAGACATTCATATTCAGAAATGTAGGGACCGTGGAGAAAGTACAATTATAATTAGGAGAAAATAACTGCCAATATTGGACAAAGACATCACAAACCACTTGAAAATTATTCTACTAATCAATATCTATCTGTGACAGCTTTTGGAGTTATTATTAATTATTGATTAGCAATTTATTAAAAATCAATAAATCAATTAAACCAATATTTAATGTGGTTAGGATCAATAACTGCAAATTTTGGGCACAGACACCTCAAACCACGTCTGAATTATTCTACTAATCAATATCTCTCTATGACACCTTTTGGTTTTCTGAAAATATTGATTACCAATTCATTAATGAATCAGACAGATATTCGATCAAGTTTTTTATCAATAACTTTGCCAATTCTGGGCACAGACACCTCAAACCACTTTTAAAAATTCTAATAATCAATATCTATCTATGACACCTTTTGGTTTTCTGAAAATATTGATTACCAATTTATTGAAAATCAATAAATCAATAAAACCAATATTTAATGTGGCTCGGATCAATAACTTTGCCAATTTTGGGCACAGACACCTCAAACTGGGTATAGTAGACGATGAATCCGAGGGATGACATGTAGAGGTGAGGGCATTTGTTTCCAACAATGCTGGATGTCATGAAAACAGGACAGCCGATGACACATAACATCCATAACATATAAGACAATTAACAGCACTCTTATCTGCCCGACTGAGGCATCGAACACGGGATCAAATTAGCCTATTTAATTCATCGAATATGCATGGCGATTTCTAAATAGCTTATGATAATGGGCGCCCTATGAATGAGGATTCCTGAGTCAAACAATGAGGCAATATTGATCAATCATTAATGAAACACCACCAACAAACAGCCTATTTCAGTGTAACACAGCTTACAGTGAATCATATTAGGGTATCTTTATAATATATTAGCCTACACATTGCCTGAGTAAATATGTCATGCACAACAATGCACACTTAGAGATTTCTTGTTGTGGAAGGCTAGGCTGCATGTTGGCACTGTCATTTTGCCCACGGTGAGAGGGCCTTCTCTACGACTAGAGTGATTGTTGCTCTACCAAAATTGGGATTCACATAGCAGTGTAAATATGAAGGCCGTTCACAAGTCATTCAGAACAGTATTTGAATTATAGTGATTGCTTTGAGCACATAGCCTACACTGTCTACATGATTATTTATGAGAATAAATACATAAAGGAATCATTTATGAGAATAAATAAATACAATCATTATTTATGAGAATAAATAAATGAATCAATTGTTTAGCGATGACAGATCCTGTTGATTATGATTCCCGGTTGGACTGTGCAACATATTTGAGGGATTATTTTGCAATATCGGATATATTTATTGTTCACAACGGTGTAAATTTCAAAGCGTTTCTTGGGTTTCATCTTCCTGCCATTAGAATCGCAGTTTATCATTTCACCAGAAATGTGCGTATGCATGGGTCAGAGTGTGCTTGGAGGTGAGCACATTCTCCGTCATTCTCCCGTCAAGTTTGTTTTTTATAAATCCCGAAGTTTGCTCTGGAGTGGTGTACGCATTATTTTGTGCGTATGCAAGCTTTATAAATGAGGCCCCTGGGCCTGATGAGCACCCCGCTATACAAAAGCCACGCTGACCTGACAGACGATGCCAGAACATAGTTCAAACCTCATGGTTTGTCGCGTCTCCAGCTTTGGAAGGACTCTTTTTCCTGCGTTTGCTATTTTCAGTATCTAATTCCCATGCCTGTCCTGTTTTACCCAAGGAACCCCAGCTCATCTTGTGCCTCTCTGGAACCCCTGCTCCTCTTGTGCCTCCCTGGAACCCCTGCTCCTCTTGTGCCTCCCTGGAACCCCTGTTCCGCTCGTGCCTTCCTGGAACCCCTGTTCCGCTCGTGCCTCCCTGGAACCCCTGCTCCCCTCGTGCCTCCTTGGAACCCCTGTTCCCCTCGTGCCTCCCTGGAACCCCTGTTCCGCTCGTGCCTCCCTGGAACCCCTGCTCCCCTCGTGCCTCCTTGGAACCCCTGTTCCCCTCGTGCCTCTCTGGAACCCCTGCTACTGTTGTGCCTCCCTGGAACCCCTGCTACTCTTGTGCCTCCCTGGAACCGCACCAACACATTGCACTCACACATAGATAGATACACACACCGTTTACAACCTAGCCAGCACACCATACACCTCCCCACAATCCCCCTTCCCATTTATTTATTAAATACGCCTTCGGGCTAAAGATACCCCTGCCTCTGTGTCACCTCCCTAGGGTCAGAGGCAGGGGGGTCCCAGCTCTCGAATCCCAAACCGCGCTTGGCCTGCTCCACACCGCACTTCAGAGTAACCATGGCTACCTCACTCACCTGGAGAGTCAGCTCACCACTGCCTTCGGCCAGGTCCTGGCTCGGCTCGACAGATTGGACGCAGGCATGCGGGGCCAAGTCCCTGACCCCAATCCTGAACCGGCCTCAGCTCCCAATCCTCTGCCGGCTCTGGCCCCAGAGCACCCTTGTGAGGGTTTGGTTAGGGACCCAGGCGCAACAGGAAAGGAGGAGGCAAGGGACGGTAAAGCCCGGAGGGGCGATTTAATGAGATAACACAAAGGGGGACGTGGTAGTCGTACAGCCGATGGTCAGGCAGGAGCGTGGTAGTCGTACAGGCGATGGTCAGGCAGGAGCGGGGTTGTCGTACAGGCGATGGTCAGGCAGGAGCGTGGTTGTCGTACAGGCGTGGGTCAGGCAGGAGCAGGGTTGTCGTACAGGCGTGGGTCAGGCAGGAACTGGAGAGACGAGGAGGAGAGGTAGGGTGAGTGATAGTAATCACAAACGGGGAACGGGAAAAAACACTACAAAATACGGGTAAGGAGATTGTAGGCTAGGCTATGCTTTACCACATGTGGGTTATGGTAAGATCTGGCGATGAGTGGAGTGTAGACCAGGTTCTTGTAGAGGTTGAAGGTGATTGCAGAACGAGGGACAGGTGTGGTGATGATAAATGGAAACCGGTGAGTAGAGCTGCGCCCGCGTCATCGTCGGAGACGAGCGCGCCGTTCTTGTCTTTGCGCACGGGCCGATGTGCTGGGCATGTCGGGATCCGACTCTTCGTCACCGGAGAGGGAGGAGACTGCCGAGTCCGCGGAGCTGGCCGGAGACGGGGAACGCCCGGCAGTGGGGGGAAACTCCGGAGAGTCAGAGCGTTGTATGCCCGGGCCGATGCGACGTGCGGTAGAGCGCGTAGGACGCCCCGAGCGCGCAGCGGGCCCAGAGGGGAGAGAGGGAGGCGGTTGTGGAGGCGAGGGCATGCGAGCCGTAACAACCCTGTTGTTCCCAGCGACTGCAAACCAGTTCTAGCCAGCCCCAGGGCCTTTGAGAGGGACGCTGCTGTGGTTTTTTAGTCCAATGCGAGTTAGTCTTTAAGCACCAGCCGAGCAGGTACGGCTGTGACAGGTCCAAGGTATTATATCAGGTGGGCCACCACGACAGTGGACCAGAACCGGGACCTAGCCACTAGTTATGCATCCTTTACACGAGAATTCACTCAGGTGTTGGATCACCCCTTAGACGGGGCTGAAGCCGCCGTTCGGCTCCACTCCATTCAGCACGGCTCTAGGTCTGGCCGCTGACAGCGGGTGGGGTGACAAGGCGCTACAGAGCACGTATAGAAGAAGACTCAGCGAAGCCATCAAGGATGGTCTGGTGAGGGATAGAGCCGAGTTCTACAACGCTACACTGGCTGGAGGGGGTGAAGTTGCTGTTTCTGGTGTGGATGGACCACCGCAACCTCACTCACATCAAGGCAGCCAAACGGCTAAACGACCGGCAGGCATGCTGGGTGCGTATTTTTGCCCGTTTTGACTTCCACCTGACCTACCAACTGGGTTCCTGCAATACTAAGGCCGACGCCCTCTCCCGTCAGTTCGCGGAGGAATCCCCTGCTCCCGTGTCCGCTGAGCCCATCCTGTCCCGGGCCCGGGTGGTGGGGGTCGTCACTTGTGGTATTGACTCTGTCGTCCGGTGGGCTCTCCGTGACCACCCCGGACCACAGGGCGGTTCCCCGAACCGTCTGTTTGTCCCCATTTCTACCATTGCTGCCTCCATGACGATCAGAATGGGCTGCGATCGGGTAGTCGCTGGACCAATGCTAAGACTGCTGACAGTCAGCTGGTAGGTTGCGTCATTACGGGGTGTGACTGATTAGGCCGCTGCCGATTAGCCCGGCGTTGACGTCCGTGCCTCACCTGAAGTTACGTCGGAGACATCATTTCTGACCGTGGTCCCTAATTAACTTCTCGGGTTACCGCCCCCAGACCAACGGGCAGACGGAGCGGGTCAACCAGTGCCTGGAGTCCAGGTTTCGCTGTGTCACCACCACCAACCCCGCCTCTTGGTGCTGCAAGTACCTGCCATGGGAAGAGTTTGCCTACAATGCCATGACGAGCTCCACCATCGGTATGTCTCCCTTTGATTGCTCTCTGGGCTATTAATCCCCCATGTTTCCCCAACAGGAGTCCAAAGTAGCGGTTCCGTCCACCCAAGCCCACCTCTGCTGCTGCTGCTGTATTTGGAAGACCGCCCATGCCGCTCTGCAGAAGGCCACCGAGCACTGGCGGGTCCTGTCTCCTGTCTACCACCCTCGGATAGAACCCTTCCTAAACTTCACCTGCGCCCTGCTCTCGGACTACCCCTGTTGGACCTCGGACTTTGCCTCGCCGCCTGAAACGCACATCAAACAACACACCCCCGACCATTTACACACCGCACCACACCTAGTACCACAACAACACATAGTCTACATCACACTCACACATAGCTACACACACCATTTACAACCAAGCCAGCACACCATACACCTCCCCTCAATCCCCCTTCCCGTTTATTTATTAAACACCCCTTTGGGCTAAAGATACCCCTACCTCTGTGTCGTTTTCTTTGGGTCTCCTTAGTCGTACATACAACATGGAGCACCTCTGAGGGCTAGTTGCTGGCAGAAAGTCCAGGATTACCCTAGTAACCTACCCACAACAACCATATAAAACAATATTATACAATTTGAAATGATAATCTGACACTATTTTATTTGAATGAGGACACTACTAAATGAATTTCTGCTTTTATTTCTGCACCAAGGAGAAATACCTCCACATACATTTGAGCAATCCAATATAAATTTGAGAGTACTTTGCACAGATTGCATAGAATAAAATGTAGGCATATTGAACACTAATATGGTCAAAGAAAAAAAACAGTAATAGGAGGTGATACTTTTATACTGTAAGTTTACTAATTAGATGACGAACATTAGTAAAGCTTTAGTTAGGAGTTATGTTTATGTGCTACTTTAAATAAATACAAATAAAAGTTCACACATCTGTTCTCCTTTATTACATTAGCAAAATTACATGCATTAGCATAGCAACGTATAGGGCGCTTTAGCATTCAGTGTGTGCGGAGGGTGGTGCAGTGTGAGCCACGCCACCAACGCACCGACGGAGGACTGCTAGCAGCGCCAGCGGCTAGCAGCCGTCCATCGATGATCTGCTGGCTGAGTAGTTACTAGGGATGCCACAAGAACCGATAGGCTACTTCGGTACCAAGTCAACACAGTAGAAGCTAACTATTCCTGCTTCTATGGATATCATTTGTTTTTTAGCTTAATGATATCATGGCGGAGGTGAGAAAACCGAAGCGAAACATCACGGAGGAAGCCAGAAAAAGAAAAAGACAGTCTGATAACATTACAACAGTACGACAGTGCACTTACTTGCAGAGCCTGTGGGGGCACAGTTCCGAGAAAATCAGAGAAAACTATTGTATTGCTTTAATGAGATGATCAACTTTCACTTTCACATCACCAGGCACTCCTCCACTAGGTAACACTACATTCACATAGACATTCTACAACCCGCTGTGCGCGTTTAAACGATGGAAAGGTAGCTACCATGTTGAGTAAGTTCGCGAAACAAACTAATGCTGAAAAACAAATTAGCTTTCTAGAGAGCTCTCTCTCTCTATGTGCCTCAGTGCTATGGTGTGATGTTGCATTGGGTACAAATTACAGCTGCCCATCACAGAGAACGTGGGCAAAAGGAAAAAAGCAAGGCATTCAGCCCATAAATTCTCCAAATCACACACACACACACACACACACACACACACACACACACACAAGCTCTCGTGCTTAGTCCTGAGATGAAAGATGGGTCCCTAAAGTGACCACAGGCCGCCTCCCAGGGCTATCTCCCCTCCAACACCTCCCCCTCTGTCTCACAGCCCACACCGCTCTGGAGGAACCATCAAAATACACACCTGGACCCTGCGCCTAGGGAGGGGAGAGGTGGACGTTAGAGGACAGGAGAGAGAGAGAGTGATGGAGAGGCTGAAAATGCTAGAAAGAGAAAGAGTGACAGTGAGAGGTGAAAAGACTGGAAAAGTTTGAGAGGGTAAGAGAGAGAGAGAGAGAGAGAGAGAGAGAGAGAGAGAGGAGAGAAACGAGAGCTCAAACACGTCTCATGGGGGTAACCTGGGGGTACCTACTAGGAGTTGTTAAAAGGTATGAGAAGAAATACAATACAGCAGGACTAATGATCAAACTAAACAGGACACAGCACACAAAGATACAACGATAACGCGCTCTGACTAACAAAGAATGCCACTACCTAATGAAGAGGGGGAGCGGGAGGATTTAAATAACACACACGCCCCTCTGATAGGGCAACAGACGAACAGGTTGGACAACGCCATTGGAGGTCGAACAGTGCCGGAACCAGTTGGGCAGATAACGGACAGGGCTGCAAACAATGATTGACAGGGGCAGGGAACCAATCCTGGAATCCTTTTTTTTTTTTAAAACAGGGAGAACAGAAAACACACAACAGAAGTAGGCCTATAAAAATAATGTGGAACGTAACAAATACATACACACACACACAAACGCCTTAAAGGGGTTTGATAAAGGGGTTTGAGTAAGTCATCTTGGTAATGTAGTAGGTGCGATGTGGCTCTAAGTGTGTCACCCCTCAGAATTAGGACACAGTGTGAACTACAGGGGATAATGGGAACACCCTCTTAGAATGAGGCCACTCTAGTCCACACACACACAGAGTACACGCTCACACACTCGCTCTCAGACAGTGTATTCCCCGAGAAACTACTGTGCTGTACCATCTGATTTCCAGTCCCCAGGTTACCTGCTCACACACAGACACACACACATACAAGATTATTTTTAGCCCTTATCACCAGCAGCCAACTCCACATTGGCATACATGCTAGGCAACAAATGTGCAGTTGAACAGTGTTCCCTGCTCCATGTTAACCCAGACATCAAACCATACAACGTGTTTGTGGTTTGTGTGTGTGTGCGTGCGTGCCTGTGTGTGTGTTCATGTAAAGCTTATGTGTTTTCACACACTTTCTGTCTATTTACAGAACATTCACTTGATCTTGATTCAGTTCATCAAGTCCTGAGTGACACTCAAAATCATTAAAAAACAGCCTTACAGGCACGTGAATATTTAATGTTAATTTTAATTTAGTCTGGCTCTCTATGTGCCTCATTACTATGGTGTGTGTGTGTGTGTGTGTGTGTGTGTGTGTGTGTGTGTGTGTGTGTGCGTGCGTGCGTGCGTGCGTGCGTGTGTGATGTTGCATTGGGAACAAATTACACCCACCCGTCACAGAGAATGCGTGGGCAAAAGGAAAAATGCAAGGCATTCAGTCCATCAATTATACAAATCACACACACGCGCATGCATGCACACACACACACACACACACACACACACACATTGAAGGTTTCTCTCTAGCTTTCAAACCTCAATTTTCTTGATCCCTCTCTGACATAGATCCATAACTTTATGTTCCTCTCACGCCACACTGCAGTCAAGTGTACCTCGCATGTTCCTCACCCTTTAGAACTCTTTTGATTTGATCTGCCAGGAACCAGCCACAGGAACGTTACAAGGGGAAACTATAGGCTCATTATGCCCTCTGCTGCATGAAGGAAGCATCACAAGAGGCACAAAAACATCCATATTGAAAAATGATAGATAGATAGATAGATAGATAGATAGATAGATAGATAGATAGATAGATAGATAGATAGATAGATAGATAGACAGATAGACAGACAGACAGACAGACAGACAGACAGACAGGTAGACAGACAGACATACAGACAGACAGACAGATAGATAGATAGATAGATAGATAGATAGATAGATAGATAGATAGATAGATAGATAGATAGATAGATAGATAGATAGATAGATAAATAGATAGATACCCCCTAGGGGGAAATTTTGCATTCCAGCTGTGGAAGAAATTGCAGCAAAGGTTGGATGCAGATATAGAATGTGTATAGTAGCAATAAGCATACAAAGAAGAAGAACATGGACTATATACTTCCATGTGTACAGCATGTGTAGAGTATAGTATAGGGTATGTACACACATACATACAGTCTGTATAAATATATATATATATATATATAGGAATACACATACAGTATACTATATGGACAATAGTATTACACAGACACACAAGTGCCTTGGTCTTGCTGGCGTTGAGTTGGAGCTGGTTCTCCTCAGACTATTCAACAAATCTCCTGATAACATCCTTGTACTCCTCCTTATCGTCTTCTCTGATGCTGCCCACAATAGAAGAGTCATCCGAGAACTTCTGGAGGTGGCACGCTCCAGAGTTGTGGCTGAGGAATAGGAAAGGTGACAGTAGTGTTCCTTGGGGTGGCGCCCATGTTGCTTATCATCACACCAGACAGGCAGACCTGCAGTCGGACATACTGTGGCCTGTGATCCAGACCACCGTGTCCATGATCCAGGCCACCATCATGCCAATACCCACATTGCTGGGAGCTTGTATGCAAGCCGGAGGGGCAGGATGGTGTTGAATGCACTGGAAAAGTCAAAGAACATGACTCTTACTGAACTTCCTGGTCCCTCCATACTGTATGAGGTGAACACATTTGTTGTGTGCAGTGGCAGAATTCTACCACCAGGGCACAGTAGCACCACAATAAAACATAATGTAGAGAGACAGTTGGCCAATTGGTGGACATAGTTCTTCATAGGTGCTTGCTTCATATCTACCCCTGTAAGATGCCATGGGGCTTCTGTCTTTTTAGCTGCTAGAACTTTGGAATTCAGTTCTCTTCTCTCTTTGGAATTCACTATCCAGAGACTGAGAAGATGGGATAAGAACATGTCACAAAAGTTGACAGAGCCATGTTTTGTAGTCCAGGGTGGTATTCCAGAAAACGGGTTTAGTGAAAACTCAGAGTTTGCTAACCCTGAGATTCAATTGAATGTCAGGGATAGCAAACTGTAGTATATTTTTATACTGTATCATACTGTATAATATTAATCACATCTGTATTACTCTCATGTAGTAATCATTTTATTAGAATAATGAATAAACTTCACTTTAGTGGGAACTGTGTTAATATAAGGAGTTTAACATGTGAGTTAGAACAGATGTCCCTGAGCCAGCATTCCTTTGTCCTGTCCTGAGTCAATAAGATCAATGAACAACTGCTGAGGATCATACAATTCGGGATTTTCTGAATTATACTTTCACTAGTGTAAAGTGCCCGTGGTCTGTCTACCTACCTGCCTACCTGCCTACCTACCTACCTACCTACCTACCTACCTACCTACCTACCTACCTACCTACCTACCTACCTACCCACCCACCCACCCACCTACCTACCCACCTACCTACCTACCTACCTACCTACCTACCTACCTACCTACCTACCTACCTACCTACGTACCTACCTACCTACCTACCTGTCTGCCTGCCTGCCTGCATGCCTATCTATCTATCTATCTATCTATCTATCTATCTATCTATCTATCTATCTATCTATCTATCTATCTATCTATCTATCTATCTATCTATCTATCTATCTATCTGTATGTCTGTCTGTCTGTCTATCTACCTACCTACCTGTCTGTCTGTCTGTCTGTCTGTCTGTCTGTCTGTCTGTCTGTCTATCTATCTATCTATCTATCTATCTATCTATCTATCTATCTATCTATCTATCTATCTATCTATCAATGATTAAATCTATGAACCATAAGCCTACAGCAAACTCTACGGGGCTGCACGTGTATAGAAAGCATTACTTACAACACCAGGGGCAGATAGATCAACTGAATCAGTTAAAATTCACCACTCAGATAATTCACCACTCAGATAATTCACCACTCAGATAATTCACCACTCAGATAATTCACCACTCAGATAATTCACCACTCAGATAATTCACCACTCAGATAATTCACCACTCAGATAATTCACCAATCAGATAATCACCTCTGGTGTTCACCACAAACTGAAGCTAATGCACCCATAACTAAACTTAATATGGACTGCACTTTCAACAGTGCTGAACAACCAACTATTGATCTGACTGTATATAAGATTTAGCTTTAAGATGCCTGCTCAAAATGCACTTGCCATGACATAGTTGCATCCTCACTTTTATTATATATCCCTCGATTTGTGTCATTAAAGAGTGGTAATGTCTTATGTAATTTTGTAGGATCGGATTTTTGGGCATCCCATTCATTTTTCCCATAAGGATTTAGAACTCAGAACCAAATTGCGGTGATGCTAACTTTTCAGCCTACAAAATTGCAGACCTCACCACACAATAACAACAATAATCGACTCCAAGCTGCTCAAAAGCAGATAGCTAGATTCTGTAGGCCGAGACAAATCCAATGGTGTCCACCTCTTACGGTAACATTTGGTTGATTTTACTGACCGCTACATCAACCAGAAGACGACCAGTTTCATTCAACAACTAGCCCCGTTGTTAGGTTAAAGGAGTAGTAAAGGGAAAATGCATAGCCCTGTTTTAAGGTTACTTATGATCATATACAATGGTTCAGATCAAAACGTTGACAAAGATAGGATTTTCAAGAAAGTTGATAATTGCTCTACCACCGTTTTGGTCCTACAATGGATGTGGATGGGCATCTTGAAAAATCATTCAAAAACATGTTAAACTCTCGATTTCAAAGACAAGAAGCTCACCGAGGGTGTAATTGGTGTCCGTTGGTGTTCTGATATCAAATTCGCCGCAAAGTATGAATCCTGTAGGGTTTTATTGATCATTTTATGAAATCCATTGACTTGTATTGAAGCGACCGCTGTAGATGTGTAGATCAATCCGCAGAGGGGATTCAGGAAGCGGAACTACTTACGGTAGCTATTGTTATTGTTTATGTTGCTAGGCTACCTAGTTTGCGGAAGTTTACACACGTATGTGCTGCGACTAAATAGTTATATGCTAAATATTAAAAAAAGCCTTTCAAGATGAACTAGAATCTTACTTTATGGCGAATTATATGTCAGAACGCCAACTAACACCTAGGTGAGTTTCTTGTCTTTGAAATCTTGAGTTTAACATGTTTTTGAATGATTTTTCAAGATGCCCATCCATCCATTGTATGACCTAAACAGTGGTAGAGCAATTATCAACTTTCTTGAAAATGCTAGCTTTGTCAACGTTTTGATCTGAACCATTGTATATGATCATAAGTAACCTTAAAACAAGGCTAAACATGCATTTTCCCTTTACTACTCCTTTAAGTGAACAGAGTAGAACATAGTGAAAATTTGCATCACGGCTAGAGGACATTTTTGGTTCATTATGAGATGGTGGCGGGACATAAAGCTAGTTACTTTACATAGCTAACTAGAAATATCGACCCCCAAATAATTTTACAACTGGTTTTGTTTATTCTTGTGAATATGTAGGCTAGGCTATTATTACATATTTTTTTAATAATAAGATACGCTATTGTATTTGTGCAGCCTTGACACTAATAAATTATACTGGTCTATCATACTCCCTCTAACTCAGTGAAGCTGAAGGTAGTGTTCCTGAGTGTTGAATCATCTCATCAAAATGTACTTCCATTCACCCTTGAACTTGAAATAACACGTGCAACTGGTAATTGATGATTAATCACTTATTGCCAAAACAGGAGCCAAGATTCTCTTAAGAGTCTGGAATCATCAAATATCCCTGTTATGGTTTCAACATGATATTACATTTCCCCAACATGCATAATCAACTGATTCATGATTTTAGCTTCAGATTGATACCAAACATTACTAGGCAGCATAGAACCAGTTATTTACAACACACGAGGACTCTGTAGAGCCTGTTCACTACACAGCCATAGACACAGTCTCTACCATTTAAGGGAAATTATAGTTTATATTTGATGTTCTTTTACTTGTAATTGTTGTCTTTTATCGGTCAAGTGTGTTCAGACCCGGTAATAAGTACTCTAAATAAATAAAGTGAAAGCTCCAGACAGCTACAGAAACACCATGTGGTTAGCTGACATATATCAGTAATGGTTTGGTTATTAAAAAAAACGTATCGCTCCAAGGATAGGTCATTTCAGGGCAGGCATAGTTCATCACCTCTCTCCTTCTTGCTGTGGGAGTTTCTCTCTCTCACTTTGTCTAAGTCTTTCTCTTGCTCTCTCCTTTTCCCTCATTCCTCTCTCTCTCTCTTTCATGTCTCTTTCTCTCTCCATCTCTCTGTCTCATTCTCCCTGTGCGATATTTGTGGGTGATTTCGCACAAAAGGATGAAATGGCCATATAACCACCCACCACACTAGACCAGACACATATACAGTAGCACACATTGTTTTTGTGTAATCCTGCAGGGAAATAAATGCGCAGACTTCCCCAGCTTACTTTTACACTGGAGAAATAAGCGGTTCTGAGCCTTAGTCCAAAAAATGAATGGAGGACGTGAATGGGTGGCCGTGTTTGGGCAGCTCTGCGGCGCCCCCTCAGGTCACAGCCCGTGGGGGGGGGGCAGTTCGGTGCACTCTGGGCTCTGCCCCTGCACACCCCAGTCCAAAGCCTGTGTCTCTAGCACCCCTACACTGCCGGTGGGGCAGAGGTAATGAGGGACAGTGTGCTGTTACAAACACACTGTCAATTATGGGACTACAGTACATTATGATGCTAGCAGTACGTGTTATCTAAAAAGGTTTGACCTTTCTTTCGTCTATAGCCTGGTGATGATGTCTCAAGATAGGAGTGCTTGCAGAAGTCTACCTGTCTATCTGATCCCAAAAGGATCAGCAGAATAAAGCTGATAATGGTTCCCAACTTCACACATGCTTCCACTGCTTCATTGCCCCAAGGGTTGGCACATCATTTGTGGGGGACTACATGTTTACTCTGTTTGTGGTTTCAGATTTTGGAACAAAGGGTTCATTACAAAACTGGCAGGACATCTGTAAGCGGTGGTATTTATGAAACCTTGCTCCATTATGAAACCATTATTTGTTCATGGAAGACAATCGAGAGCTAGATCTCTTTTCAATGCCGTCCTGATTACAATAAAAACAGAAAATACTAACATGATGCAAAAAAACAACATAAAATCAAATACGAAGTCATAAGATCCCAGAATAAAAACAATACTGCAAGAAACATGTGCAATCGACATGGAGCACACCTTCTATCATAACCTTGAACTAAAGACAGACTTTCCTGCGTTGGTGTTACACCGAGGTACGTTATGTATTTAGAAGTTTTAAGTAGTCTTCACGTGCATTACAAATGAACTACAGTATGTGCACTATGTGTTGATGATTCAACAATGACACAAAGCAGGCCCTCTGTGTGTAAATCAGAGGCTAGGCCTTGGCTGTCATAGAGTAGATGCAGATGAGACTAATGGCCTGTACAGACTACCCAATATTTTTGTCTTTCACATGGTCACCATGATTCTGCCAGGGAGTCGGAATTCGGCGCAAGCTGTGGTGCTTTGAGTCAAAGAAGAAAAATACAATAAAGAAAAAACTATTGTGGACCCGTTCCTGGGTGTCATGAAGAGGACAGTATGGGCTGTCTATCCTTCAAGGAGAACTTGAGGTAACAGATGTGTTAACATGTAAAGATCACTGTCATCCTATTGGTTAACATCAAGGTACGTCGTAGGTATGGTTGCAGGAGATGTCAGACTAGGCAGGAAAATGCTAACAATTCTGACATGCTCTGACATTACATAATTGGGCCCGATGCTGGACACTTTGTCTGCGACAAAAAATCGGCCTGAATTCATGTAGCCTAGTCTGTACGGGCCATAAGAATATCAGACAAGGATGCTAAGGTAGTGCGTAGGATTGACCATAGGGATGAGGAAGTGAGTGACAATATCACACGCATATAGATCAGGGTTTGATAACTGACCATAGAATATTCAAACTAATGTTTGTAATGACAGAAACAGAATTATAGAAAAACCTTAAGTCTCCTGCAGGACACTCACTGAGACTGTGTATTTGCTCTTGTGGAAATAAACAGCATCTGTTGATAGTCATTGGACTCCGGTGTTTGTTTATTACTGAATTTGATAGTATTGACAAAGTGTTACAAGTATAGTTTACGACTAGATTTTACTATACTGTACGTTCAGCCTCATGTGACTGTGACCTAGTGTGGTGTTCAATGTCTCTAGAACTCAAAAGTGAGGACAAGTATAATGGAAGCTTGCCAGACATTGCTTTAAAAATAAATACAAGAGAATGTTGTTCTCTTTGAGTGGCAAGGGACGGCCATCCAACTTTGCTATACAGAGCACAGTGATGAGTGAGAAACCTATCACCAGTGAAAAAACAGAGAGCACAGCACTGCGTCAAGAGGCTTTAGAGAAGTGCGCATGCATATGAAGAACATCACCATAGTCAAAGACAGATATTGCTGATTGCACACTGATTTTCTTGCTAACAGTGGAAAAACAGGACTTACTTCTGAAGAGGAATCCTATCTTTCCCCTCAGCTCCTTGGTGAGGTGTTCCATATGCATCAGGAATAGCGTCCCCCGTAGAGTGTGAATACCTACATTTATACAACGGTTAGTTCTGGTTCTTGATTCTGATTGGCTGGAAGCTGTGTTTAAATACTTTGTAACACACACCTGGGAACACATATCATTCCATTTCCATTTTTACACTAATAGATGTAGTAACCGTTGTATAAAAGCAATAAACTTTTTACTAAACTAAATTATTGCTTAAATATGCTCCGGGACTGTCACTGTGTCAGAGTTTCAGAGAACGTTGACTGTAGCTCTCTGTCTCAACTTTACTGACGATTTGCTACAACATTAACCTGTATTACCCAAGCCCTTGTTACACTGACTTACACCAACTCATCTTCCCTCCAATCAACAAGCACACAACCACATCAGCTGACCACAGTCACCCCCTAGGGTCACTCTGTATCCTGCAAAGTTTGATCTGATACATGGCTTCCACATCTCAGAGCGACACTGTGGCCCGGGGGCAAACGTACCAGCCAGATATTGCAGCCACCCAGTTCTTATCATAGAATATGTCACAGGAAACGTGTCACACTACGCAGTCATCACAGCACAAAGGGAAGTGTTGACTCCAAAATACATCTGTGGGCTCAGTTAAGCGTCCTTCCTGCAAATGTGTAATTTTGGCTTCCTTAACTCCGGATGCAGCCATGCGCGAGCTGAGGAGTGGCTAGGCTGTTAGTTAAGGCATAGCCTAGTTTGAAATATATTTTATACAACGGTTAGTACTGGTTCTTGATTCTGATTGGCTGGAAGCCGTGTTAAAATACTTTGTAACACACCTGGGACCGCATATCATTCCATTTGCAGTATTAATGCGCCTCCCATTTGATCCAATGCATTGTAGTTGTTGTTGTTGCTTGGCAACCCATTTGTTAGGGGAACTATTTTGCTCCGCGGAATTGAGGGAATGATGCTTAGTTTTGAATTAATGTTAATATTTTACATTGCTGTGTCTATTTTACACTGTAGTAACCGTTGTATAAAAGC